>NC_083595.1:39074952-39374952 GCF_027579695.1 Neoarius graeffei | reverse complement strand
TACCATAGCCAGAGTAGTCAAAGTTTTCGCGGCGCAGATGTGCAGATCAGACAAGACGGAAGACGTTGCGCATGCGTGCAGACATAGCGGAGGTCTTTCACAGCACCACCTAGCCGCCCGGCATGCACATCCAATTGAATTCCACACATTTATGCGTCACCGTATAGACGCAGATTTCCTCCTTGAAAACGGTCGTGTAGACGCGGAAAAAAGTGAGAACGAAAACGGACTTTTGCGTTTTTGTTTCAGACCGTCCTCGTGTAAAGTGGGCCTAAGTGCTATTTTTAAATTAGTCTCTGAAAGCAGCAAATCGCCCAGACGACACGGACTGCTGTAGGAAAGAGCTGAAAAGAACAGATTCAACAAGGGAGACTCTTTCAGGTTGAACAGGAAATCCTTGGGAATGACACAGACAGACAGATAGACACACACACACACACAACCGAGCAGACACACACACAACCGAGCAGACACACACACAACCGAGCAGACACACACACGCAAACAAAACACAGAAACAAAACACAGAAAACACACACAGACAGAAACTCACTCTCACACACACACACTGAAACACAAACACACACTGAAACACACACACACAGAGACACAAACAAACACACACTGAAACACACAGACACAAACAAACACACACCGAAACACACACAGACACAAACACACACGCGCACACACAGAGAAGCACAGAGAAACACACAGAGAAACACACACACACACACACACACACACACAGAGAGAAACACACACACAGAAACAAACACACACACACAGAGAAACAAACACACACACACACACACACACACACACACACACACACACACACACACACACACACACAGAGAAACACACACACACACAGAGAAACACACACACACACAGAGAAACACACACACACACAGAGAAACAAACACACACACAGAAAAACAAACGCACACAAACACAAACAGAGAAACAAACACAGAAACACACACACACACAAACACACACACACACACACACACACATACAGTTCACTAACCTCGAGGAAAAATCTGTAGTGGCTCAGGTAGGAGTCCATTCATGCGCTGCTCCATCACTGTATTGCAGTACTGTAGAAAACACACACATGCACACACAGGTTATACAGTACTTGGTTTGACAGTTCTTGATGGTCATCAGATGTGCTGGATCAAGTGCTATTTTACACGCTTCTGAATAATGAGGGCGCAAGCCATATTTTTAACTTAACATATTTTACTAGAGTTTTACTGGATGTTTATTTCAATGTCTGCCATCTTTTCATTCACAGATCATCTTTTATAATTTCATTTTTAAATTGTCTGCTGCTTTTACATTTCATATAGTAGATATAAAACTCTACACCGGGCGGCACGGTGGTGTAGTGGTTAGCACTGTCGCCTCACAGCAAGAAGGTCCTGGGTTCAAGCCCCGTGGCCGGCGAGGGCCTTTCTGTGCAGAGTTTGCATGTTCTCCCCGTGTCCGCGTGGGTTTCCTCCGGGTGCTCCGGTTTCCCCCACAGTCCAAAGACATGCAGGTTAGGTTAACTGGTGACTCTAAATTGACCGTAGGTGTGAATGTGAGTGTGAATGGTTGTCTGTGTCTATGTGTCAGCCCTGTGATGACCTGGCGACTTGTCCAGGGTGTACCCCGCCTTTCGCCCGTAGTCAGCTGGGATAGGCTCCAGCTTGCCTGCGACCCTGTAGAAGGATTAAGCGGCTAGAGATAATGAGATGAGATGAAAACTCTACACCCCTGTTAAAACGACAGGTTTTAGGGCCAAGATAAATCATCGCTTTGATGCACTCGAGCAACCGGCAAAACAACAAATAGAAACACTTTAGGGAAAAACATTATTGTTTAGAAAAACAATAATCTGGTTGCTTAAGTGTGTTTAACCTTTTGCAATCAAAAAGTACCTGGACTTTTCCTAATGCAAGCAAACGGTGTGCAGAAAGGTCACACGTGTGCAGCAGGAGTGAGCGGTCACGGTCATGAGTCAGGATGCTATGTGACATCGTGCGGTCAATCCCGAGACCCATGTTACATGCAGTTTTGTAACAACGTGCGCATGTGCATTTGTGATTTGCACAATTTAAGATCGGCAACAGAGACGCTTGAAATGCTTCAGCAAGCCCGTGGTAATGAAGCAATCATTGCTCACTGCTTCATTGCTGTAGGCTTGCTGAAACATTTCAAGGGTCTGTGTTGCCGATTCCACAGAATGACGTTTGTTCTCTGCTCCATGTTAAAATCGCAACGTGCACATTGTAGACAAAATGCGTGCAACACGGGTCCTGATGTTGACAGCATGACATCATACAACACATAAAACTCATGAGAGTTACCGCTCACCCCTGCTGCACGCTCATGACCTTGCCATGCTCCGTTCACTCGCAACAGGAACCGTCCCAGAGCTTTTTGATCGCATCTCAGAATACAGCACTCAGTCTTTCTGGGTAAGAGTCTACCAACATGGCACATCTTGATTCCTTGCAAAAATGTTCCAGATCTATCAAACTGTGTGAAGGGACTTCCTGTGCACAGCCGTCTTCAAGTCATTCCACGAATTTCGGATTTAGATCTGGGCTCTGACTGGGCCGTTCTAAAAAAAAAAAAAAAAACTGCTCATATTCTTCTGAAGCCATTCCTTTGCTGACTTGGATTTGTGCTTTGGATTGTTATCATGCTAGAAGAGACCTGCATCTTTGGTGCCAAAACAGATTGGTATTTGGAGGTATCCATGACTCCATCCATCTTGACGAGCCCTGCTCCCAGATGAATGCCGCCACCACCATGCTTCACTGTAGGTACAGTGTTCTCTGGGTGAAAAGCGGTCTTGTTTTTGTGGCAAATGTATCTTTTAGAATTACACTACTGTTCAAAAGTTTGGGGTCACTTTGAAATGTCCTTATTTTTGAAAGAAAAGCACTGTTCTTTTCAATGAAGATCACTTTAAACTAATCAGAAATCCACTCTATACATTGCTAATGTGGTAAATGACTATTCTAGCTGCAAATGTCTGGTTTTTGGTGCAATATCTCCATAGGTGTATAGAGGCCCATTTCCAGCAACTCTCACTCCAGTGTTCTAATGGTACAATGTGTTTGCTCATTGCCTCAGAAGGCTAATGGATGATTAGAAAACCCTTGTACAATCATGTTAGCACAGCTGAAAACAGTTGAGCTCTTTAGAGAAGCTATAAAACTGACCTTCCTTTGAGCAGATTGAGTTTCTGGAGCATCACATTTGTGGGGTCGATTAAATGCTCAAAATGGCCAGAAAAATGTCTTGACTATATTTTCTATTCATTTTACAACTTATGGTGGGAAATAAAAGTGTGACTTTTCATGGAAAAACACAAAATTGTCTGGGTGACCCCAAACTTTTGAACGGTAGTGTATGCCCAAAAAGGTTTACCTTGGTCTTACCATAAATATCTCATGCATATATACTGACATACCTTTATCATCATGCGTCACAATTAACTTCTTTTATCTAAAACAAAGGATTGAGTTCCAATTTAGTAAACAGTAGAATAGAATTGTCATAACTTTAAATATACCGGACCGATCCAGTAAACAGAGATGAACAGCTTCCTGTGCAAATGTTAAAATATTCATTTTGTAAAAAAAAGTACAGGCATTTTAAATGTGCTTAAAATAAGATCTTTAAAAAGATGTTAGTACCAGTGTGCTTCTTAAGGGATCCAATGAGGCCCTGTCCACACGGCAAAGGATTCAGGTGAATCCGATAAAATTGTTTATCGTTTCGGCCTGGCGTCCACAAGGCACCGGCGTTTTGGGTGCCCCAAAACGAAATCTTTTGAGAACGGGTTCCAGAGTGGAAAGATCTGGCAACGGCGCTGTTGCGAAGTCGTCTGGATGAGTAGAACGGATTTGTTTACGATGACGTCACAACCACATGTGCTTCACGCCGGGTAGAAGTGCAACGAACTCGATGCGAGTTGTCAACAAATCCTATAACTTGGTTCATGAAACACGCTTACAAAATATTTTCACTGTGAATATTTATTGTGTAATGGTGCAGAGAGAGAGGTCAATCCCGCCAGCAAAAATAGGGAAAAAAAGGAGCGATCTCACCTCTTCAGATGTTGGTTTAAGTCCTACAATACATTCCTCAAAAAGGGCGTAGAAGAACAAATTAATCCATCAACATGTAGCATTCAATTTATTCCGGACCATTAAAGACGCCGCCTTCCGCGTAGAATCATACGTCATCCTCGCCGCCATATTGGATGGGTCAAAGCAGAGAATAAAGATGCCTCATTCATGTGCTGCGTTTAACTGTACCAACAGGTTTGCCGTCCAAACGAGATCACATGGGATTACCTTTCACAGGTGAGACTGGAAAAATATTTTTCATTGTATTTGGTCATTATAATGTAATTTTATGAACAGATTTTTCTGACTTTGTGGCTAATATGAAGTCTTGCGCATAATAGTTTATGCACATGCGTCCTTACTACTTCTATTGTTCTGGTGTCTCCGAAGGGACTGTCTTACAGCGCCCCTAGAGGTGTGGCATGTGTATTGCATCGTTTTCAGCAAGCGTTGCCATATGTACCTGATATTTTACTGATCCGTTGCCCATGTGGACGCGATTTTTTTTTAATAACATCTCGTTGCCGTTGTCGTGTGGATGTACCCTGAGTCAGTGCATACGTATCATACACAAGGTATAAACATTCTGCTGTTCGCACACAAACACACACCATGCCTCCTGCCAAAAGGACATTTCAATTGATGCTTATGTTAATGGAACCATCTGGCTCGGAGACGGGCTGCCCCGCCTCTCTGTCGAGCACAAGACCTTTGTACCCAGACACAGGCCCCGATCACACACAATCAACCTCCTGCAACCACAAATCCAGATGGACATGGCCGGGGGAGGGATGGCCGTGTGTCTGTGTGTGTGTGTGTGTGTGTGTGAGAGAGTGTATGAGCTCAAAAATCAACACAGTAAATCGGACACTATATTTAAAAAAAAAAAAATTATAATGTTGACACACAATACTAACATTTGGGGGAAAAACTAACCAAAATCGGAGCAATCCATTAACACGGCCATATAAATGACAAGCTGGAGTGTGAAATAATATGTTGTAATTAATGTTACAATAGAACAGAAACACATTTGTCCTCTACCACACAGGTCTAACAGGTGTGAGGACTCCTGCAAAACTGGGACATGAGAGCAGTTTCCCAGCTCCGTCCTCATGGACCCCCGATCTTAAACAGACTTTATCAAGGTGTTTGAATGAGGGCTGAAAATTAATTCTGGAGGAAAGTAGATCTCCAGGACCACAACAGGTTATCAGTGTGTTACAGCAATATAGTCAGTACTCTACAGAACTTGATGACCTATTTTCAGATGTCTTGGGAGAAAGAACAGAAGACCTGCAGCGCTGGTTTGGAAGCTGTTGTGCATCTTGCAAAAAAGTGGAAATGGAAATAAATGTCTGAGCACTGACGAGACGGAGAAATAAAAAGAAGAGTACGACACAAGAGACGACAGAAAAAAATAAGGCATGAAGAACAGGAAGGACAACAGCAAGAAAGGAGAAGAGAAACTGATAATTTGATCACCAAATAGGTCAAGGACAACTAACCCAGATTCCAAAAAGAGTGGGACATAAATAAAAACAGAACACAGTGATTTGCAAATTCTTTTCAACCTATATTTAATTGAATACAATACAAAGACAAAACATTCAATGTTCAAAATTTCTTGCTTTTTGTAAATATACACTTGTTCTGAATTTGATGCCTGCAACACGTTCCAAAAAGAACTGGGACAGGGGCATGTTTACCACTGTGCTACAGCACCTTTTCTTTTAACAACACTCGGTAAGTGTTTGGAAAATGAGGACACTAATTGTTGAAGTTCTGAATGTGAAATTCTTTCCCGTTCGTGCCTGATATACGGCATCAATTGCTCAACAGAACAGTCTGGTGTCTGTTTTATTTTGCGCTTCATAGTGCACCACACATTTTCAATGGGAGGCAGGCAGGCCAGTTTAACACCTGTTCTCTTTTACTACAAAGCCACGACGTTGTAACACGTGCAGAAATGTTGCTCGGCATTGTCTTGCTGGGATGTCCCTGAAAAAGACGTCATCTGGATGGCAGCACATGTTGCTCCACAACCTGTATGTACCTTTCAGTATTAATGTTGCCTTCACAGATGTGCAAGTTACCCATGCCATGGGCACTAACACACCATCATACCGTCACTTACCCCTATTCCACCAAATCAGTTCCAGGGCTGGTTTGGGGCCAGTGCTGGTGCTGGTTCACAACTCGTTCAACTTGCGAGCCAGCTGAGAACCAGTTTGCTTTTCCATAGCTCGCGGTGCTAAGGGAAGCCACGCCATTACGTCGCTGTATACATCAGTTACGTCGCTATGTTTGCATAAACCTTGGCGCGAATATCGAAGCAAAAACAACACGGAAGAAGCAGCAGCAGCAGCAACAATAATAATAATAAATGACTTCGCGTTTGTACAGCTGCTGCTTCTCGTCGCTTAAAAATGGCGATCTTTCGCAGTCTTGTTATTGTTGTTGGTCTTAACAACTCCGCCCCACCGCTGACGTAAGCCGTTCTTTCCTCTGGCCCAGCAGAGAGTTGATGCTAGCCTGGAACCGTTTTTTTCTGGCCCCAGAGCCAGTTCTTTGTCAGTGGAAACAGAAAACCCGGTTCCAAACTAAGCACTGGCCCTGAACCAGCCCTGGAACTGCTTTGGTGGAAAAGGGGCAACAGAGGCTGGCTTTTGAACTTTGTGCTGGTAAAAATCTGGATGGTCCTTTTCCTCTTTAGCCTAGAGCGCACAACGGTCACGATTTCCAAAAACAATTTAAAAATGTGCCCTCGTCAGACCACAGTATACTTTTCCACTTTGTGTCAGTCCATCTCGGATGAGCTCAGGCCCAGAGAATTTGCCGATGTTTTTGATATACGGCGTTCATTTTGCATTGTAGATACAGTGATGAACTGCATTTATGAAAAACTGTTTTCCAAAGTATTCCCGAGCCCATGTAGTAATATCCTTTACACAAACATGCTGGTTTTTAATGCAGTGCCACCTGAGGGATCAAACGTCACAGGTGTTCAGTGTTGGTTTGCGGCCTTGCCCCTTATGTACAGAGATTTCTCTGGATTCTCTGAACTGTTTGATATTATGGATTGTAGATGGTGAAATCCCCAAATTCCTTGCTATTGTACACTGAGAAATATTGTTCTTAAACTGTTGGACAAAGTGTTGAACCACACCCCATCCTTGCTTGTGAATGACTGAGCTTTTCCAATCAACCTGTTTACCTGAAGAATATTCCAAACAGGTGTTTTTTGAGCATTCCTTAACTTTCCCAATCTTTTGTTGCTCCTGTCCCAACTTTATTTAGAATGTGTTGCAGGCATCAAATTCATAATGATTTCATATTTACAAAAAAACAATAAAGCTTATCAGTTTGACATTAAATATCTTGTCTTTGTATTGTATTAGGACTCCCTAAAGTGAATGACGCATGAAATGGAATGACGAATGACAGGTAGTAAATTTGAACAATAAATGGTCCCTTGTCATTCAGATTCTTACAAATGGAATAACGATTGAAATATTTAGTTTTAGACCTCCCTAGGATAAGATAAGTGGGTGCTTGGTGGGATATCAGCTTTTACAAATGGAATGACAGGGTTTCTATATGTATTGACTTACTTTGAGCTAATGTTGTCAGTGATATCACCTTTTACAAATGGAATGATAAGGTTTCTAGGTGGAATGACATACTTTGAGGCAATGTTATCAGTGATATCAAATTAACAAATGGAATGACATTGTTTCTAGGGTTAGGGTTAGGTTATAGGTGATATCACTGATAACATTGCCTCAAAGTATGTCATTCCACCTAAAAACGCTGTCATTCCATTTGTAAAAGGGGATATCACTGATAACATTAGCTTAAAGTACGTCATTCCACCTGGAAACGCTGTCATTCCATTTGTAAAAGGTGATATCACTGATAACATAACCTAAAAGTATGTCATTCCACTTAGAAACAATGTCATTCCATTTCATGAGCTGAAAGCATGTCATTCCACCTACATTTCAATCGTTATTCCATTTATAAGAATCTGAATGACAAGGGACCATTTATTGTTCAAATCACTAGCTGTCATTCGTCATTCCATTTCATGCGTCATTCACTTTAGGGAGTCCCTATTGCATTCAATTGAATATAGGTCAAAAAAGGATTTGCAAATAATTGCCTTCTGTTTTTATTTACGTTTAACACAGCGGTCCAACTTTTTTTTGGAATTGGGGTTGTACAATTTTAGTACTTGCTAAAAGTAGACGCATACTGTCAAAATATCTGAGGTATGAATTTGGTTATTTGACCTTAAAACATAAACTGCAACATTTCTGATGAAGTATGAGGCACAAAACTCCTGAATTTCACAAGAGTAGAATTAATCCAAAATGGCATAAAGTCAGAATTTCTTAAACACGATGGGCCCGATTTATCCAGCTGGATATTGTAAATCATTTATAGTAACGTTTGGAAAAAAAAAAACAAGGAGTGCTCTGACAGCACAATATCCCCAGCTGGCAGCTACGCCATAACTCTGGTAAAATGTGACTGAATTGAACGAAATTGCAATATTCGTATTACCAACACATAAAGAATCCTGTCAAGTTTTGTGAAATTCCTCCAAAAATTGTGAGAGGAGTTGATTTCAGAAGGTGAGTACCCTTCCCGGGATGGACCATGACACAATCCCCCTTCAGACCTTTTGGCCAGCGGGGGATAATAAAAATTGTGAGGGACGTTGATTTCAGAAAGCAAGCACACCTTGATGAAATTGCCAAAGTACAAGTTTTTTAATAATCAAGGGCGTAACTCTGGTAAAATTTGCCCAAATTAAATGAAATTTCAATGTGTGTATAACTGTCATATAACGAAGCCTTCTGCCAAGTTTGGTGAAATTCCTCCACAAATTGTAAGAGGAGTTGATTTCAGAAGAACGTACACCCTCATGAAATTTGTGAAAATTTTCACAAACGAAATCCAACCGCAATACGCGTATTACCGTCATATAACACGGCCTTTGGCCAAGTTTTGTGAAATTCCTTCAAAAATCGTGAGAGGAGTTGATTTCAGAAGCAAAGCACACTCTCATGAAATTGTCAAAGTATAATTTTGTTAATCAAGGACTGTAACTCTGGTAAAATGTGACCGAATTTAGCGAAATTACAATATGCATAGTACCGATATATAACGAAGAATCCTGCCAAGTTTCGTGAAATTCCTCCAAAAATTGTGAGAGGAGTTGATTTCAGAGGGTCCTGTGATGGACATCGCCACGACATAATCCCCCTTCGGGCCTTTCAGCCGGCAGGGGATAAAAACACATTCATGAAAATCCAGGAAATTCAGAAAAACTTTTGTATTGTTGTCCTGCTACCGAACATGTAAATTTACACACAAGTAAGTAATGTAAACCTGAACTGACTGGCTTTGCATCTTATAATTTAATATTTACTCATTTATAAATTAATGTATTATTATTACATAAGGATTGTGCTGTAAATTTCAAAGCACCAAAATACACACACAAATTGAAATATTTTTTAGACCTGTCATTTTTTTTTTTAAGCCTAAAGGCCATCTGCTCAATTTTAAAAAGCTCTGTCATGGTTTGCACCCCCGCCACAACACTATCATTTATCAATACATATATGTTATTTACCAGCTGGGAGGTCCATATCGTGAAATACGGTGACCGAGGTCTTGAAAATATTAACCGAGGCCCTCTGGGCCGAGGTCAGTGTTCAAGGCAGAGGTCACGGTATTTCACCATACGGACCGACCTTAAAGTGCTATTCCACCATTGGATGTATTCTTTGGCATAAAATACAATATATTTTATGACAACATGACTAGACAGAGAAATCTTTTAGCTTCAAAATGATACATCAAACATAATTTTTTGACAACGACAAGTATATTAATTTTGTGACCAAAGTCACCTACCCTTTTAATTTCCACGTGGTAGTGAAACGTGATGTCATCGGCAGGTTCCCCTTCTTGTGTACCACGTGTCGGTCTATTTTTAGACCAGGAAACCCCCAAAGTGAGAGAGTCATTTCTCCTCGTATATGGGGGCCAAAAAAATTGCGAAAAATTTTGAGTTAATCTTTCAGTTAGCTAGATTTATTGGTATTAGCTAGATTTATTGGTATTATTTTTATCGCGTTCTATCCGCCATTGCTGATAATTTGTGCCACGTCACGTGGTACACAAGAAGGGGAACCTGCCGATGACATCACGCGCGGAAATTAAAAGGGTAGGTGACTTTGGTCGCAAAATTAATATACTTGTCGTTGTCAAAAAATTATGTTTGATATATCATTTTGAAGCTAAAAGATTTCTCTATCTAGTGATACCATTTATATATGTTGTCAAAATATATTGTATTTTATGCCAAAGAATACATCCAATGGTGGAATGGCACTTTAAGCTGGCAAATAATATATTTATTTTTTTCATTACCAAATTCTAACAGAAAACGAGAGCGCCCGAAAGGGAAAACCGAGCCGAGCTGCCATTTTGAATTCTCATTCACGGCTGTAATGCAAATTGCTTCCTCCTCAGTATACAAGTGCACTTCCATGGCAGGAAAAAAAAACTACATTTTGCCACCTATGTAGTCCCCTATTTATACAGATAGGAGTCATTCAGGATTCAGCCATGTTTTTGCTCGGTGTTAGCAAATTACAGGTTTTTAGCTTTCTCCTGCAATGTTTTCTTTTATTTCTTCTTCCTCAGGGTAGTAAAACTCGCTTTCGCTGTGAACACTGTCATTATCGCGATCCATGCTGTAAAATTAATGCTATTCTCCTGAGAAATGCTGGCAAAAATTTATAAGATTTTTGATAATCTTATAAATAAATCTTATAAAAAAAAAAGATAAATGTTGACAGAAAATGCGACCATATTTTTTGTTGTTGTGAACGAGCGAGTTGCCAGAGGTCCATAACCGGGGACCGTACCGTAGGATATAGACCCGCTCACCAGCCAATCAGAGCGCAGGATTTGGACCGCGAAAAAAATAATGTACTTTAATCCTTTTCTTTTGAGTATTGTGTCAAAACATTTTCTTTTGACCCACTGCACTGGATGGACAACACCGAATTCACCTCCCTGTGCTGTGACTCTGCTGCTAAATAATATTTTTTTTTCCTCTCATAAACATGAGGCATTTTCCTTGTTTGGTCATGTAGTCATTCTGCACTTCTGTGAACTTCGCCTTTTATGGAGCTTTGTGGGAGTCACCACATGCAAATCAGCTGTGGCATGCACACGCCCAGAGACTTACAGACTTTTTAAACAACAATACAAAGAAAACCAGTGTTTATGAAACTTTGTGAAAGCCACCACAAATATTTAGTTTGGTCTGGCTTATGCAAACATTTCCACACAATTTTACTCAAAGAAAGATCGATGAATGAGGCTCAACGTTCTCAAAATTATTATATAATTTAGACTGTGTGCCAAAACCAACATGACAAATCATATCACAGCACTGTTCAACTGTCAACTCACATTGGTCAGATGATGTTGCTTAATTTTCTATAACAGCATGGCTTTGACAGTAGTCCCAGCTGTAATTCAAATCAGATTTATGGTTTCTCATTTGAAACAAGAACAGAAATCAGAAAGCCTGGTGATGGAGCGATTGTTTATAGCTGATTAAATGTAAGCTAGAACAGGAACCACATCAATGTTTCAACAACGTTCCACAAAATTAGATGCAGCTATAAATATTTTTAAAAGATAGGCATATTGATCATTAATTAATCAAAAATTGTAATCTGGCAAATTGTTGTGGGACCAGATGAATAAAACATTATTATAGCGTAAACAACTTCCTCCTAAAAGTAGGCGTATTAGACACTCGCTGGCCGTGCTGTGAAAATTATTTATTTAAGTTTCCAAACTGGTCATTGCTTAACTCTTGAATATTTTCCATCATTAAAAAGCCTATAATCTCTACTTTCCAAAGAAATTTATCCAGTTAAGATCTGTTCAGTACTTTGGGAGTGACGGCAGGTTGAAGTTTGTACAACAGAGTACACTCTCTGTTCGCATGACGTCAGGAAACTGCCGGTGATTTTTGAGTCACGGGAAAGTGTTCAGGCGCTCGCTCTCTCTCCTGATCGGTTTCCGGCTGGATTACTCGTGAATATCAATCAGATAACTTTTATAGGGATGTTCTCTCGCTCTCACTGTTTCTGATGAAGTATTCAACAAAATTTTCTGTCAGCTAGTTTTGATGTTATGATTCACGGGAGCCTTTGAAGTGAGTTTCCATAGCTTTACCTACTTATTTTTTCAAATCAAACTGATTCACGTAAATACATAACTATTTTAGAATATAACTGTAGTTGTTTTGATGAAAAATATTGAGATCTTAGTGGTCAGAATGCGATTTAAAAAAACAAACAAACAGAAGTCGGAAACACAAGGGTCAATTTCAATTCGATTAACTGGAACTGTTTATTGGATGTGGCTCTCACAGTTTTTTCAAGGTTCGCCTTGAAAGCTGTGAATATTAATTATTTTTAATTAATTGTTTCATATAAAACACTAGTAGGCCCTACTTTTGAGAAATACAAAGGCCTACAGAGCACGAAGAGGGGATTACACTGTAAAAAAAAAATAAAATAAATGTTGTTTTGAATTAAAAAAAAAAAGTGAGTAACCTGGTTGCCTTTAAATTTTGAGTTCATTAAAACTCAGAGTAAGTTAGCATAATGAGGCAATCAAGTTGCATTGTGCTAACTTACTATACGAGTTTCAACAAACTTGAAATTTTAAGGCAACCAGTTTAATCACCAAGTTAACACAAATTATTTTTTACAGTGTAGAAATAATCTTATTACTTTTTTGAGTGTACTGATTTAGCGGTTAACCTAATTAGCATAATTAATACTAATTAGAATATTTTTTTTTACTAATTTTTCAAACTTTGTATTCAGTGTACAACCATCGATGTGCCTGCCAATTTCCATACAAATATCTTGAAAAATATAAAAGTTATTAACAAAAATATATATATATATTTGATCTCATTCGTTAATGAGGCCCATATTGGACCATGTGATCCTCATACAGAATATTACGGCAGTTTTCTAAAAATTAAGCCGTTTTTTCAATCTTTGATTTGTAATATCTCAAGAACGGATCAACATTTTAATTCTGTCAAAAGTATGTTGTTCTGCATTCAATTCTGAATTCAAATGAGCGCCGTTTCAAGCAATTTGGATTGAATTTTCACCTGATATGCCTACTCAGAGGAACTCCGTTTAGTCTGGTGCATCACACCAACACACCTCACACTGATTACTTTCCTATACTTGGATGCCCCTGTAGTGCTTTGTTCTTTACTTAGTTCACTTGCTATTATAACAGTTATCATTCTAAATTATACAAAATATAATCATTGCTCCATCTTTTTATCAATCCTGGACTGGACTGAATTGGGACTGGTGAGAAGCAGAACAGGGTCAGGACAGCAAATCTGTCTCTGCAGTTTTCTCACACTGCTTTATGCAAAGCAGTCAGAGCCAGTAGTGCATTTCTTTCCTTCTCCTCCGTGTGTGTGTGATAAATACATAAGTGGACATGAAGGCATGCTGTAGAAGCAGAGCTGCTGCAGCTGTTCTATTAAATGCCCTATTTATCACTGTCACCTCACAACTGCCTCTCTCTCCTCCTACACTTCCTTCTTTCCATAAAGCTCTCTCGTTCCCGCCATCGCCTCCAGCAATGTGCCGCTGCCGAAAAAACGTGTGCGTTCAGACACTTACACCTTTAATTTTCCACTCCACTTCTTTATTGATTAGGGACACAATTACCAACTAATCTGTAGCAGTGTATTAAAAGAAATACCCTTTTGTTGGACAATAACTAAAGGCATTTTGATCAAAGGCAGAATGCTCGGTGCCAGAGGGGACACTCGGACCGGACCGTTCTCCTGCTAGAGCCGAATCATCGTTAACACACCCAGAATAGAGTGCTCCTCAATTAGGGAACTTGAGGAAAACAGGAATGCATTTGATGGTGCACCTTGCACAAGACACCAAGAGTCTAAGGTTAAATGCAAGGTAATGTACAATAAAATATTTTATATATATATATATATATATATATATATATATATATATATATATATATATTAGTGCTGTCAAAAATGTCGCGTTATTAACGCGTTAACTTGACTCAATTTTAACGGCGATAATTTTTTTATCGCGAGATTAACGCTCTGTGACATGATGTAGGTTTTTCATAAGCTTTTGAAACTGCCAGGAACTTGGAACAGAGACTTTGGTTAGAAAACCGATAGCAGCTAGACTGTAATGCCACGCCCCGCACAGCCAGAGTCCTCTGCCCCCCCCCAAGAACCAGCACGGGCAGGGTGCGCTAGTAGAGATGGGATTTATGGCTCTTTGATGGGATCCGCATCTTTGTGATCCGTTCTTTGACAAGAGCCGTTCAAAAGACTGGCTCATTTGGCTCTTTTTAAATATTTATTCAGTTTTACGAAGACAGCGTCTAAAGAAGCCAGATCCCTCTGAACTGTAAACTTAATGCTATCCCAGAAATCCTTCCTGTAATATGCAAATTTGGCCGCCTCTGATTGGACAGCGCGATGCATCAACAGGCAGAAAGTGTAAAAGTACAAAATGTGTTAAGTGAGCTGAAACAGTAAAGATCAGATTCAATGCAATATTTATCAACGAACAACTTAAACTTAATATAATAGTGTACTTTATATTATAATCAAGCATGTCAAGCCTACCATCACTGTGTAACCTATCTCTCTGATTAGAGTTGTAGACTAACTCAAACAGTAGATCATTTCACTCATGGTTCTCTTGCTAGCCCCGCGCCGGTGCTCGGCTTAGGTTTCACTTTGCAGTGGCTGTGTCAAGATGTGTTATGCTTTGCAATTAAAAAAAAAAACATTGGTGCAAAGCAAGCCCATTCACTTTTTTATGCTGATAAGAGAATTACAATGTTTTTTTATGTGACAAAAATGTGCGATTAAATTGCGATTAATTGCGAGTTAACTATGACAGTCGCGACATTAATCGCGATTAAATATTTTAATCGCTTGACAGCACTAATATATATATACACATATATATATTAGATATTTTTCACTAATATTTTTCCCCCTCACACTTTCTTCTTATCTTTGCACAATGAAAAAACCCAATGAAGGTTCACAAAATACATCAGCATCCTTGATTACAAAGCTACGTCGGAAATCAAGAGCATTTCAAGGACAATGGAGACGTTTAGAAATTTCTTGCCTATGTAGCCTTCAAAGCAGCCGTCTCTCAACTCCTACCAGTTCAACATAATAGATGCCCCTTCATCTGGAATTAATGACATCTAAGCAATTCATACACAAACGTCTCAGTGGAGAACGAACAGCCGCGTAGGCAAAAGACCACTGTGCTCGACCACGTTAAACTTCTACACATTGCATTAAACCTGTGACGTGTGTGTTTTATATTCCCTGTACACTTTACTTCCTTCTACACTGGGCTTCCTCCCAAAAAACTATAATAAGAAAGAAGAAAAAAACCCATAAGCTTTCATAATGCCTGTTCTCTGCTTCGTTTGTGTGTTTTAAGGTTCCAGAAAGACATCTGTGATGGAGCTTGATTTGCATTTAGGGGAGGGGGAAAGAAAAGAACAACGCTCAGTCTGGTGAAGCAGATCAGCAACTGGTATAAAGCAAAAATAATAAACAAGTCCACCTTTTCATGAAAAATCAGAAATGGTGTTATTGAGCCTGTGGCTAGCACAGTGACTGTGAGCTGATGGGGGTAAAAGACAACACCAGCTGAAAGTGGATTTTGAAAAATTCCTCTGCGCAGAGGGGGGCATACTTCTAATGAGGCGGATCTTTAAGTACTGAATAATATATAATAAAAGTTGATAGTTCATTTAGTTTCTGCTGCACTTCAGAGAGAAACGTTCACAAGTCATTACTCCCGACATCCGCAATGTGAACAGTAAGTATTGAGGAATGCATTTAATATTGGCTCAGAGGGAAAACATGAAAACAATACACTCAACAAGGACAAAAGGACAAAATATTACACCACAACCGAGTCCAGTACGTTCTGTTCTTTCGGACTAAAACAAACATTAGCACGCGCATGTTTTAAGCATTCGTTTCATTTAATTAATAATTAATTACCCCTACAAATTAAATATTTACCATTAATCAATGTGTATCTCTGTAACTCCATCATTAACCACCATGACTCCATGGCCAATCCACTTGCTTCTAAACCATCCTTCTGAAAAGTCTTATTTAAAAATTACATGGCATCAATCCACAGGCCAGACTGCAGAGCCTGTGTGCCCATCAGTCCCCGTAAAGGAGATGTGGCCTCTGTGGCAGTCAGTCCCTGTAAAGTAAATGTGGTCCCCATATCTGTCAGTTATCTTGAAGAAAAGGATGGTGATCTCTGTGCCCCTCAGTCCTCATGAAAGAGGCGTGGCCTTTGCACCTCTTGGTCCCAGAGGAAGAGGCGTGTCCTCTGTGTCTGTTATTACCAAAGGAGAAAGGTGTAACTTGTGCCTCAGTGCTAGTGAAGGAGGTGTGACCTCTGACCATCAGCCTCAGTAAAGGAGGTATGGCCTCGTATCTTCAGTCCTGAACCAGGAGGTGTGGCTTATGCGTCTGCAAGTCCTAATGGAGAAGGTGTATCCTCTGAGCCTGTAAGACCTTGTGTTGGAGGTGTGGCTTTTGTGCCTGTCATTTACAACGAAGTAGATATATTCTTTATGCCCGTCAGTCCCAGTGAAGGAGGTGTGGCCTTTATGCCAGTCAGTCCCAGTAAAGGAGGAGGTGTGGTCTTTATGCCAGTCAGTCCCAGTAAAGGAGGTGGTGTGGCTTTTATGTCAGTCAGTCCCAGTAAAGGAGGAGGTGTGGCCTTTATGCCCGTTAGTCCCAGTGAAGGTGGTGTGGCCTTTATGTCTGTCAATCCCAGTAAAGGAGGAGGTGTGGCCTTTATGCCCGTTAGTCCCAGTGAAGGTGGTGTGGCCTTTATGTCTGTCAATCCCAGTAAAGGAGGAGGTGTGGCCTTTATGCCAGTCAGTCCCAGTAAAGGAGGAGGTGTGGCTTTTATGCCAGTCAGTCCAAGTATAGGAGGAAGTGTGGCCTTTATGCCCGTCAGTCCCAGTGAAGGAAGAGGTGTGGCCTATATGCCCATCAGTCCCAATGAATGAGGAGATATGGCCTTTATGTCCATCAGTCCCAGTAAAGGAGGTGTGGCCTTTATGTCCCAGTAAAGGAGGAGGTGTGGCCTTTATGCCTGTTAGTCCCAGTAAAGGAGGAGGTGTGACCTTTATGCCCCTCAGTCCCAGTAAAGGAGGAGGTGTGGCCTTTATGCCAGTCAGTCCCAGTGAAGGAAAAGGTGTGGCCTATATGTCTGTCAATCCCAGTAAAGGAGGAGGTGTCACCTTTATACCCTTCAGTCGCAGTGAAGGAGGTGTGGCCTTTATGCCCGTCAGTCTCAGTAAAGGAAGAGCCATGGCCTTTATGCCCGTCAGTCCCAGTATAGGACGAGGTGTGGCCTCTATACCCGTCAGTCCCAGTGAAGGAGATGTGGCCTTTATGCCTGTCAGTCCCAGTAAAGTAGGAGCTGTGGCCAATATGCCCGTCAGTCCCAGTAAAGGAAGAGGTGTGGCCTTTATGCCCGTCAGCCCCAGTAAAGGAGGTGTGGCTTCACACTCATTATGGCAAACACTCTTCTATAAGATAAATGTTTCTACTTCCACAATCCATACTGTCCAAAACTGCTCTAAATTATTTCTGAAAGTTGTTGCCTGCTTTAATTGGATCTTTTTTTCATTAATATACGTAACTGGTGAACAAATACAATCAGGTTACATAATGTATTTTCATGGAAGCTGTGATAGATTATTTTTTTCCTGGTCTGGTTTCCATCAAATCCTGCGCTCTGATTGGCTGGCGAGCGGGTCGGTATCCTACGATACGGACCCCAGTTACGGACCCTGGTTATGGACTTCTGGTGACTCGCTCGTTCACAACAACAAAAAACATAGTAGCATTTTCTGTCAACATTTATCTTTTTTTATAAGATTTATTTATAAGATTATCAAAAATCTTATAAATTTTTGCCAGCATTTCTCAAGAAAATAGCATTAATTTTACAGCATGGATAGCGATAATGACAGTGTTCACAGCGAAAGCGAGTTTTACTATCCCGAAGAAGACAAAATAAAACATTTCAGGAGAAAGCTAAAAACCTCTAACTTGCTAAAACCAAGCAAAAACATGGCTGAATCCTGAATGACTCCTATTTGTATAAATAGGGGACTACAAAGGCGGCAAAATGTAGTTTTTTTTTCCTGCCATGGAAGTGCACTTGTATACCGAGGAGGAAGCCATTTGCATTACAGCCGTGAATGAGGATTCAAAATGGCGGCTCGGCTCGGTTTTCCCTTTCGGGCGCTCTCGTTTTCTGTTAGAATTTGGTAAAGAAAAAAATAAATATGTTATTTACCAGCTTAAGGTCGGTCCGTATGGTGAAATACCGTGACCTCGGCCTTGAATACTGACCTCGGCCCAGAGGGCCTCGCTCAGTACTTTCAAGACCTCAGTCACGATATTTCACGATACGGACCTCCCAGCTGGTAAATAACATACAGGTAGTCGTCAACTTACGACCTATGCGACTTACAACCGATCGACTTTACGACCGTCTGGTTATGACTGGCAAGTGTTTCCCAGCTGAGCTAGCTGAGCGTACGACAGTTTCCATCTCCGTCATACAGTTTCCGCCCCAGCTCCTGGTTTATGAAACGAGCAAATGCTCCCGCCAGCCCGAGTGCTACAACAGCTGATGATGACATAGACGACCCACAGCCAAGCACCAGTGATGCCAGCGGTCACTAAGTTTTGTATTTTGCTATGTTTTACATTTGTATTCTGGTATGTTTCAAACTAAAATGTTTTCTATTTTCACGCCTGTATTTCGTATTTTTTGTTTTGCACATATTAAACGAATTGTCCTGTACTTAAACCAAATAATGAGCCAAGGTATTGACATAAGAAAATGTTGATAAAATAAGACTTTAAGATGATTACAATATCATTACACATCACAATATACTTGCGTTCATTTAACACAGGCCGACTTACGACCAGATCGGTTTACGACCGGTCAGTCGTAACCAAACGCAGTCGTAAGTCGACGACTACCTGTATATGTATTGTAGATTACTGATAGATTAGGGTGAGACTATTGTAACATAGCAATAAATAACATAGTATAGAAAGTATTTTTTTTTCGTTTCGTTTCCGGTTGAGAGTACGTCATGCGCATTCTGGCTGCCGCTTCTCACCAGAGCTTTTTTTTTTTATTTTATTTTCCTTTTTTTTCAATTTTCATTTTATTTATTTATTTTTTCTGTGTGTTTGTGTAGTTTGATGTTTGTTTGAGTGTTTTGTCCGCCGGTTGTGGTGTTGCTCCGGACCCAGTTTTGGGCGTCGGTTCCCTCCAGGCCTTGGTTCGCTGTGGGTGATGCCTGCGCTCCCAGCTGTGGACTGCAGTGAGCTCGCTGCTCATTTAACATTCATGGTTGTCCAGTGCTCTGCACTTTAACGCTTGGCGTGATGTTCCGAGCGATGTTGCTCGGTGGCGTCGCAGCGGCTGTGCAGGCGGTTTGGGACACACCAGCGCTCTGCGTGGCGGAGCTTCTGTGCTCGCTTTGTGGATCCACGGTGTGGTGTTTGAGCGATGTGGCTGACGGCGTCACGGCGGCTGTGCTGGAGATGTGGGACTCGTTTTCATGCGCCTTCTGGTGGGACTGTGGTTGCTACACCACTGGAATTACATCCTGACCCCTACTTGGTGGACTTTTTACTTTTATTTTTTATTATTTATTCATTTATTATTTTTTATTGTTATTATTTTTTTCTTTGTCTATAATTGTAAAGCGTCCTTGGGTTTCTTGAAAGGCGCTATACAAGTTGAACTTATTATTATTATTATTATTTCTTCATGAAGGATCATCTTTCAGATTTTGAGAAGCACAGCAACATCACCAGTGTGTGGGCAAATACGATCTGAACTCTGTACCGCAGTGTACTACTGAGTGTTAGCATTGTGTTTGTTCGCATGTTTGTTAACCGGGGAAAAAAAAAAAAATCCTCCAATTAATTGGCAGCATTATCAGTTAGCGACTGGCTCAGGGCTCATTTCTGACTTCATGCCTTGAGTAAAGAAACAGAAATGTAATTTGACGCTTTGCTCCATCGTGCATGCTTAATGCCATGCTGGCACACGAGCCTGCCAGGGGTCATGGGTTGCCATGGATACATCAATTGTTACGACCAAAAAAGGGGTGAGATGAAGATAAAGAGATAAGAACACACAGCTACTTGTTATCCCTGACAATCTGCCATGTAATGAGAAGATTTTGCCCAAGGGTGAATAGATGTACAATAAGAGATTTTAATAGCTTTTCCTTTCGAACAAAAACACTTTCAAGACTAAATAATTCAACTGAAACCAGGCGATGGTTCACGCAATAGTCTGAGGTCAGTAATTATAATTCCTTGGGAAGATAAATACTTTGATATAAAGGAACAGATATTTTCAAATAATTTTTTTATCTTTTTTTTTTCCCTGAAAGGATTATTCAGCTTGCGCAATACCTCACTTTAGTGAAAGAAAAAAACTCTGCTTAAGATATATACATCATACAGATGATGTTTATTGGATAGAAATTGTCCAGACAGTCCAAGTCCATTACTTCATCTACCATATCTTCAGCAGGAACTGACCAAAATCCATAATCCATTGCGGTGTTCAATTCATACTGTCTAATCCAAATCCACGATGATCTATGATAATGGCACAGGTTGTTGACGTGACATGATAAATTATTACCCGTGAACATTCTAGCAAAGTATTTTATTAATAGTCATGGCAGGTTTTTCAAACAAGACTTTGCAACACACTTGAGAACAGAAAGCTGATATGATACTCACATAGGACAACATGGCATTCAGTTCTTCATCACTCCGAACTGTGATCCTGTCACCAACCTCGTCCTCATCTAAAACAGAAGAGTGCACCACAGGGTTCATACAGATTTATAAAGCAAAAATGGAAGAAATGTTCCAGTACTTTCAACATGGACAATTAAACGAGATCATATGGCTTTGATGAAATGATGCCAGATACGTAGTTAGTTAAGAGCAATTCCAGCGTTATGGACGTGACACTTGAACTCAAAATGGCAACAAATGACCCAGTGCATGTTTTATTGTCTCCCAGTATTTAAACAGGTGTTGCATATTTTAAGGCTGTACCATACTGGAGAAGTGATAGAACAAGAACAATTCCCATAGTACATCTAGGGCATGCCAGAAAATGCCAATAAAAGATGCGTTATGGATGTGACAGAAAAAGTATCACTTTTCTTGGGTGACTGTACATTTTTATCAAACTCTGTGAAATCGTAAACCTAATGTTGAAATGGAGATATCCATTTGATAGAGGGGTCCAAGGTGAATATTAAAAAATCTTTGTTTAAAATATTTTGTATTTCATGCAGAGTTTCGGAAGGAAAAGTCAGCGTTATGGATGTGACGAAATTCCGTTATGGATGTGACGCGTCTGAAATAGACATGGCATATGTTTAGAAAATCAGCAATTTAACCACCATAACCCTTTGAAAAACTCTCTAAATATCAGCTAAAACTATCAAAGTTCTTAAATAATATTTAGGATGGCTATTGTTTTGCTGTTTTGTGGATTTTAGCATACATTTCTGTGGCTTGTGGCAATAATATAGAATTGTACATGATCAAAGTTGATTTTAGCTTGGGGTTTACATTATAAGAAAGACTGACAGTGACATATTAGGTTGGTTACAAATTGGTTCAACTTATTCACATCTGTAAAATACAGGCCTAGGTGAGATCTCTGGGAGTGGTTTTGATGTATTACATGTTGCTTTATTTTTGCATGGTGAGGTTGACATTTACATGGAATTGCCCTTAAATAGATGGTTGTTTTCGCAGCTATCAGTTTTAAATTGTATTTTATTTCAATGCTTTGTATGCTATTTGGCACAAATTCTAAAGATGTCGACACGGCACTGACATCCTTTCTTGCTAAACTTTTATTCTCTAATCTACTTCTTTTGAACTGGATGTCATCGTCGTCACTGCTGAACCCAATCTGGGCTTGAAGGCGAACCATGTTTTTGGTTGACTTGGCCAGAATTGCAGCAGTAGGGTGGCCAGTTCCATTCTGCACCGTCACACACACACATTCACACACCCTGAAACGACCCATATCCGATTTTTTTGCCCATATGCGACCTGTATCCGATTTGTTATTGACAATCTGAACGACACACAGGCTTTCGTCTAAACGGGGGAACAGGGGCGCTGCGCCCTCTTACTCTTGGCGTGCGCCCCCTTACCGACTCCGTGAAAACATCCCAGCAACACTACGTGACAATGTGTCTGATCATCAAATACGCTATAATTGCTCCAAAAATATTCCAATCATAGTAGATACACTGCCAGACGGTGCAAAAACAATCCGAATTGGCGTTTTCCAGACTGAGGCGCCATGTTGTTTAGTTGTTTACTTGTCGCGGCTGCTCTCGCGAGATTTGACATGGGTTACTACAAGGTCAGCTGACTTGTAGAGCGAGATTTCTCAAGACTGAATGACCTTTCACCCACCGGCGCGGGAGCTTTTGACAGAAGTAGTTCGCGAGTTGTTTTTGTTGACAGTTGGGCATTTAAAGATGTCATCCCGCGGCACGAAGCGGAAGAAAGCCAAAGACTGTCCGGGGCAGAAGAAGATTACTTTTCTTTTTCAATGTTGACAGACAATTTGTTACAATTTCCCTCTCAGACAGCCTCAGAATGTCCCATTGGAGCATTTTTCAAAGGCTTTGCATGGCGGGGGGGCGGGGGGGACAACCAGCACCATCTCCCCCCCCGCTTCGCTCCCTCGCCATGGTGAGCGCCCTCATACTAAATTTTTCTAGAAAAAACCCTGAACAGATCCGATTTTTTCACATGCGACCCAGGCCGCTTGGATATGTGGTCCTAAATCCGATGCATATCTGATATTTTCACATGCGACTGCAGTCTGACCGGACAGGTCGCATTCATGCGACCTACACGTCATCAACAAGAGACAAACGTCACTGTTCTGCGTTGGCTAATCCCGCCTCTTTGGTGGAAAACAACAACATTTGTACAGTTTTCAGAATTTAAATAGACTTTTATAGAATTGATCAAGCTAATGGTGGATTTGGTAGGGACCTGGATGTTGATCTGTTAGCCTGATTAAATAAAACAGTTTCTGTAACTGATTTATAACTTAAACCATCCTGTATTACAAGATTATAAGATTGTTCTGGAAATTTCCAGTAATTTGACACCTTCGGTCTCATTAGTCTGCTGCCCACATTAATCAGATTATTGTGCGAGTTCCACCGCGGCCACAAAAACCACATCGCCAGGTCTCACCTCATCTCCATAGCAAACTGCACTGGTGTTTCTGCACCTTGAGCCAGCGCTGAGAGAAGTTGCAGAATTCAGCTGGCTATAAACAATCTAAATAAATATTTATAAAAATGTAGAAAAAGTTTATTAATATGACAAAATAAATATGTGCAAATTATTAAGCCTGAATTAAGAGTTTGGTAATACAGCGGCCGTATCCCAAATGACTGCCTACTGAAGCTCGAGTGCACTATATAGAGTTTAAAAATCCATTACTTCCTAGTAACATGTAGTACACTTATATAGAAATTAGAGAGACATTTAGGAGTCAACCCTCGTTACCAGGCTACACGTTTTCATTTCAGTTCAGAAACAAAAACACACACGAGACCTCACACTTTAACACTAACCAGATAATTAAACAAACAAACAAAAAAAATCATTAAACATGAACAGTGCGCTTTTTTTTTTTGTTGTTTACGTATTACGTAGATGTGCTTATTACGTGTCAATTTGCACATGCGGGACACTTTTGGGTCGTTTTCCGTTTATATTAGAGATCGCATACAAGTCTCATATAATTGGTAATGTGAACGGCCTAACAAAAAAATCGGATTTCACAACAAATCAGATATGGGTCGTTTCAGGTTGCAGTCTGAACATAGTCTTAGAGTCACCAGTTAACCTAACTGCATGTCTATGGACTGTGGGGGAAACTGGAGGACCTGGAGGAAACCCGCGTAGACACAGGGCGAACATGCAAACTCCACACCAAAAAGCCCCCACCAGCCACTGGACTCGAACCCAGAACCTTCGGGCTGAGAGGTAAACTCTGCACCACCGTGCTGCCCTGAACTGGATGCAATCAACCTGGTAATCATTCAGCTGGTTTCAGACGGGCTGCTTTGGTCCACACCTGAGTGTGATGTCTGTGTTCTTACCATACCTGCACAACTGAACCACACCATGAGGGAAAATGCACCAGAGCTCAAGTCAGACTATTTTATCTTTATCAGTCATCTCTGCAGATAAGTATGATATTATTATTATTATGAATCTTTAAATTGCTTAGGTTTAGTCTACACGTCATAGTAGTAGTTAGACAAGGGTCATTTCTCGCTCAGTTTTCAAGATATCTGGATGAAACTTGGTGTGCATATAGGTAGTGACCATCTGTGAGTTCCATATCATGCATGACATCACATGACTTCATAAAAATTTCAGAAACGGCTATGAATGGGACCACCTGGTACAGTACCAAGACGAGCGAGACAAAATTCTTTCATGCCATCTTCCATGGCCCTTATACCTTATAGGGCATATCACGGGTAAATTCAGGAGCGAGATCAATGTAATTCTCCTATTTTATATGAAACTTTGGTCAAACATCGGTCACATTTTGCATTTAGTGCAATTTTTTTTTACCTTGCGCAATACCAGAAAAATTCAGTTGAAATTGAGCCATTTGAGGCGAATTGCTCCGCCTCTGAAAAAACTTGGCATTTGGATTTCCCGGCAAACATTGATTTTCGTGACGTTGCGTGCGGGACACCTCCTTCTGAATCCTACGTCAGCGCTGGTTTGTTTATGAGAAAACGACCTGGTGGTTTTCTGCAAATTTCTTCAAAGTTATCACGCAATTATTAAAATGGTTAACGGATGTACCGTCGGAGGGTGTAGCAACACCAATCTTGATGGGATTAGTACTCATCGTTTCCCACATTGTGCTCAGGTGACAATTCCATATTTCAATGCAAAATCGTGAGCTGCTAAACTTGGTCTACACAGGCTGTGCACTGAAACCGTGCAAAGCTCGCGCAGCCTGCTGGCGCTTCCGCACGTGACGTCACGAATCTGGCTCCAGACTCCATTGGGATTTTTCCAGACGCGTTTCGTTATTTTATTTTTTTCTGCTGTAGACAGATGGCCTTGTGCAAAATTACCCTTCTGGATGAGTGTGCAAAGGGACATACTTTCATATAAAAGAAAAAAAAAAACGAATTTGGTCCAGGATATGCCCTTTAATACTTTTTGCACTCATTTGACCTCTGACCTTGACCCTTTGCCAGAATTAGGTCAAAGGTCACTTATGCGTTAAATCGCTGCTCCTCCCTCATTTTGTTCATGAATTTTCACCAAATTGGGTAGGGAGAACCTATTTAGGGGGCTTCAAAATAGTTCGCATCGGTTAAGCGATTTGACCTATTTTCACTGAGTTACGTGACCTTGAACTTGTCAATTAGGTGACTCTACAGCAAAAAGTCAGAGTTTTGTCTATTTTTCATGGTCTTTGAGCTCGCCTTGCTCCTTTGCCAGAGAAAAACATGCTATCGTGAATATTTCAATGGCCTATAGCTCAAAAACGGAACAAGGCCATAGTTACTATTAACCATGAATGGGAAGTCATATGTGGGCTTTCATTTGGGAACATTGGCTTTGCCCTGGAGTGACCTTGACAGGTCAGATCAATGACATGCATGGTTTAAATGGCCTGTATCAAGAAACTGGTAGAAGATAGGACTTTAGTTAATATTACTAACCATGGAAGTATTATATCCAGGGCTTTGAACCGGTTCAAGGAACGAAAACCGGGAACTTTTTCTATTTCACATGGAACAGAAACGAAACCAGAAACTTTATTATTTTTTATGTTCCGGAACAGAAACGCTTATTAAAAATAATGGTAACCAGTTAATACCGGTTTTTATTTCGTTCCTCAAAGTTTCCGTAGCCTACAAATAAAAGTGTCATTCTTCTCCTGCGCAAGTTTCTATGACCCGCTGGGGTTCACTTCCTGTGTGACGTTCACTGACTGAATGGAGAGAGCGGGAGGGTGGACTACTATCACGTCTCCACATCTTAAATAAGAGGTAAATATTGCAGTCTATTGTTCTTCAAAAACGTCAATTTCAAACACGATATCAATATATTTGTCCACGTTAATGAGAGGCTCGCGAACATTAAATGACGTTAACCTCTGTTAGCCTATCAATGCATAGGGCCTGACTAGCCTTTGGTAACACACTGAACGAATTATCTTTCATTTTTGGCACTTTTTCTGTTTGTGTAGATGGGAAGACATACTGAGAATCCAAATCGCCAACATTTGAAATAATAATTGTTTTGAATTATTTCTTGTCTTATTTAATGAAGGTTGTAATAGAATTAGCCTACATTTGGCTTAAGCTAGATGAGACAGAGACATAATTTTATAGCCATTTGTTAAACAGCTGACAGGGAACGTAATTAACCGTTCCGGGAATGAAATTTTTTTGTTCTAACCGGTTCGGGAACGTCTATTTAATGGTGGAACCCAAAACCGGAAACGTTAAAATTCCGTTTCTGTTCGGAACGAACCAATAGGAAAAAAATTCTGGTTCAAAGCCCTGATTATATCCTTTTCCCTTTCTCATCAGATTCCAGACAAGTGGCCTCATTTCTCTCAGTTCTGTGACCTTGACCTTTGTCCCAAGGCCTCAGGTGTGGAAACAGGATACCACTGTGTACCTCTAGTTTAGATGTCGTTTTTATTATTGAACTTTATTTTGTTTACCGTTTCTCTGTGCTGCTTACTGTTGAAGAGCTGTTAAATGGATTTTGATTGTTCTCTGCACAAAGATAATAAAGATCTAATTTAATATAATCTATACACTACATGTGAAAGCACACTAAAGCCAGATTCACGCTGGGGTAATACAATAATTAATAGAGTAAGAATGGGCAATATAACAATACAATATCATGATACTGACATTATGACATTACAAAGGGACATTCAATATCATGAGAAACGATGTCATAATATGATTATATGTGACAGTGTGGAGATTATGTGGATGTTGTAGGCCTGGGGGAAAAACGACAGCGGTATACACCGTCGATAGACACTTCATCAAAAGCAACAGGAAAACTGTTTGATAGAATGTTCAATAATTTCACTTAAATGCATACCGCCAGAATGAATACTCAAAGTTTGGTTGCAAGAACAAACCCCAATCATGCTCTCTGCCTGACTCAAACAGCCCATCATGTCCCCTGATAACAGAGTGTGCCATGAGTGACACCACAGACAGACAGACAGACAGACTCATTTAACAGGTGTAATGAAGTTGATAAAAGTAACGTGTTTAAATTCAACCATTCTTTTTCTTCCTGGGAATTATTAGAAATAGTTCATTGAAATGATCAATAATTATTGATATAAACTGAAAGGAAACACTTTATCATGATAAAATTTGCAGTTATATTTCCTAGCCATAGGAAACTTTTAAACATACACTTTTAATAAACACTTTTAATTACAATTTAGTGTTATAGTTTTGTACTTGGTCTTAAAGATTCTGACTGCAAAGTTGAATTCTGGGCAAAAATCTTCTATTTCTATTGCTGTTGGAGTTTCGAGATGTTTCGCTGCTGCACACACACACACTGTGTGTCCTATGTGAAAATATTTTGCTATTCCGGAGATTGCCGAAGCAAGTGAGCAACAATATCACATGACCACAGTGGGGTGTTTTTGACCTACTTTTAACCAAAACAAGTCAGTGTGGGCAAACGTGGTGGACTCCGTTCTGCCAGCAGAAAAGAAAAGGAAAGCCTGCCTAGTGAGTGCAACTGCAAGATAGAGCAAGGTTAAATGGCGCGTCATTTTTCTGGGCAGATAACTAAATCATTCGGGCTAGCGCTTAGCTATCTTAGCCTTAGAATGCATGGGCTTGACTCCACGGTAGCGAGTAAGGAGTTATACACCGAATGTTTTGATGTTACAGAGAAAGAAACGATGACACAAAAGCAGTAACAGAGAAAAGATATATTCGTCTTTTGTTTCACGGATCTGTTCACGAATGCCAATCACAAATTTTGTAATTATATATTTATATAGATATTTAGGAAGTGTATGTGTTTGTATGGATATGTGTGTATGTATGTATATATATATATATATATATATATATATATATATATATATATATATGTGTATGTATATGTGTGTGTGTGTATATATATATATATATATATATATATATATATATATATATATATATATGTGTATGTGTGTATATATGTATGTGTATGTATATATATATATATATATATATATATATATATATATATATATATATATATGTGTATATGTATGTATATGTGTATATATGTATATGAATATGGTATGTAGTATATATTTATTTTTGTAATTATAAATTTATATGGATAATCACGAAGTGTATATATGGTATATATTTTTATAGGTGTATTAATGTAGTTTGGATTTCGGGGTAGTTAAAAAGGGGTGGGAAATTAAAAAAAGTATTGTACTTCTTCCCACTCCTTTTTCGAACAATGTGCGGTGTATTGTAATGTATTAGCTCTTTATGTTATTTTATTTATTCTTTTTTTTGTCACTTTTTTCATTTTCTTTCTTTTGTATGTACAAATAGTTACATACATTTTTATACATGTTCGAAAATAAATAAATTCATTCATTCATTCAAATTACATCCCTGCGACTCAAAACTCTCTGAGGTCCATGCAGAGTCACGATGTTTTCCGCGCGTCGCCATCTCGGTGTGACGCAGTTCCATAGTTATGCTAATTAGTTAAAGCTCCTTGCGTTTGGGTGTTTCCGTACGACCATACTGTTTACCTCAAGAGGGAGGCTATTCGGTCCCAAAACGGACCGAATACATCAAAATGATCACATCTTGTCCACATGATATTGTTCTTGTGGGAAAAAGGAAAATGGCATGCACAATTAAAAAAAATAATAATAAAATTCAAATGACTTTGCAGTCAGCACCTTTAAGTGTTTAATATTTATTTTTAATAACTAAAAAAAGTTTAAATATAAAAAAATGAATCCATCTTTGCAGACTTTAAATAAAATATGCTCAAACGTGCTTTTTTATATATACATACAGTAAATGCAACACTACTGTACTGCTGGCAGTTTGTCAACAAATCTTTCATATATTGTGATCTACACTATATAGCTAAACGTTTGTGAACACCTGTTCTGACCTTTACACAGATCATCCAGATGTGGATCTTTCCCAAACTCTTGCCACAATGGCGAAAGCACACGATTATATAAAAAGCCTCTGTATTCTGCAGCATGACAATTTCCCTTCACTGGGACTAGGGAGCCCAAACCTGTTCCGACATCGCAGTGTCCCTGTGCACAAAGAGAGGTCCAGGAAGACATGGTTTGACATCTGATCTCAACCCCAATGAACACCTTTGCACTGGATGCACTGGAATACCGACTATGCCCCAGTGACCTCACTAATGCTCTTGTGAGTAAATGGGGAAATCCGCACAGTCGCTCTCTATAATATCGTGGAAAGCCTTCTCAGAAGAGTGGAGGTTATAACAGCAGTAAAGGGGGACTAAATCTTAGGGATGTCCCGATCCGATCACGTGATCGGAAATCGGGCCCGATCACATGGTTTCAGACTCGATCGGAATCGGGCATTGCCTCCCGATCAGGGATCGGATATATATCTATATAATATATTCTCATTTTTAACACATCAATAGCTATGCGTTGGCACAGAGTGAGACCAGACCTCTTGTCTCAACACAGCAACATCAACGCGTGCGGCATGCCATCACTTTGTAGCGGAGATGCTATTGGTTATTGGCTGCCTGTTGCCGGCAAAGTTGAACACGGAAGCAGTTCGAAGCGGAAAGCAAAGCATGACATTTTTTTTTTCGTTGGATGACAAAAGAAACGGGCTCAAACCTGAAAGGGTAGAAATGCTTGTTTTCATCAAGAAAAACGTTCATTTCCTTAATTGAAATTACTGTACACCACTGTGAGATGCGTTCTTAAAAGCAAATTACCGGCACTGTGGCACTTTATTTTTTTTATTTGTTTACATTCCTGCCAGGTATTTTAAGGTTATTTTTTTTTTATTTGTTATTTATTGTTCAAACTGCCTCACGTAAGTGCTCCGTTTGCTAACGGAGTTGTTGGATGTTAAAATAAGGTGTTAAATAAAAAATGAGGAACATCCTGGATCCGTTTCTTTCCTCGTCTTTATTTTTTATGGATTATAAGAAGTATCGGATCGGGACTCGGTATCGGCAGATACTCAAAATCAAATGATCGGTATCGGATCGGAGGGCAAAAAAACCTGATCGGGACATCCCTACTAAATCTGGAACGAGATGTTCAACAAGGACATATGGGTGTGATCGTCAGGTGTCCAAACATTTAGCCACATCCTGTATATCGTGTATCATAGAAATGTCTTTAAGAATCGTGATATTTGTGGCGTATCGCCAAACCCTGAGTATCTCTGAGATTTTGATCCCTTCCCAAGCATTTTTTTTTTGACGGAAACAGTGCTTATACTTCCGGTTCTGTTTATAATTTTTATGGACAGAATTTCTAGGCGCAGCCAGGGTCCGGAAGGAATCCTGTTTGGGAACCACAGGATTTCATCTCTGCTTTTTGCGGATGATATTGACCTGTTGGCTTCTTCAAACCAGGACCTCCAGCATGCACTGGGGCGGTTTGCAGTCGAGTGTGAAGCGGCTGGGATGAGAATCAGCACCTCCAAGTCCGAGGCCATGGTTCTCGACCGGAAAAGGGTGGCTTGCCCTCTCCAGGTTGGTGGAGAAGTCCTGCCTCAAGTGGAGGAGTTTAAGTATCTCCGGATCTTGTTCACGAGTGAGGGAAGGATGGAGCGCGAGATCGACAGGCGGATCGGTGCAGCCTCCGCAGTGATGCGGTCGCTTTACCGGTCCGTCGTGGTGAAGAAGGAGCTGAGCCAAAAGGCGAAGCTCTCAATTTACCGGTCAATCTACGTTCCGACTCTCACCTATGGTCATGAGCTTTGGGTAATGACCGAAAGAACATGATCGCGGATACAAGCGGCCGAAATGAGTGGCTGGGTGCTCCCTTAGAGATAGGGTGAGAAGCACAGTCACTCGGGAGGAGCTCGGAGTAGAGCCGCTGCTCCTCCACATCGAGAGGAATCAGCTGAGGTGGCTCGGGCATCTTTTTCAGATGCCTCCTGGATGCCTCCCTGGGGAGGTGTTCCAGGCATGTCCCCCTGCGAGGAGGCCCCGGGGAAGACCCAGGACACGCTGGAGGGACTACGTCTCTCGGTTGGCCTGGGAACGCCTCGGTGTTCTTCCCGAGGAGCTGGCCGAGGTGTCTGGGGAAAGGGAAGTTTGGGCTTCCATGCTTAGACTGCTGCCTCCGCGACCCAGTCCCGGATAAAGTGGAAGAAGACGAGACGAGACAGTGCTTATACAGTGGTGCTTGAAAGTTTGTGAACCCTTTAGAATTTTCTATATTTCTGCGTAAATATGACCTAAAACATCATGAGATTTTCACACAAGTCCTAAAAGTACATAAAGAGAGCCCAGTTAAACAAATGAGACAAAAGTTTTACACTTGGTCATTTATTTACATTTGCCACAGATATGTAATATTGGATCATTTTCCTCAATAAATAAATGACCAAGTAGAACATTTTTATCTCATTTGTTTAACTGGGATAAATCTGATGTTTTAGATCATGTTTATGCAGAAATATAGAAAATTCTAAAGAGTTCACAAACTTTCAAGCACCACTGTAATAAGGGTCAACAATACTGTATATTTGTGCTAAAATGAGGTGTATGTAAGCACACATTAAATCTTTAGTGTGAGAATGATTACGTCAGTCACACTCACACTGAAAACTGTTTATATTTATCATGATTATGCTGTAATGGTGTCGTGTAGGAATGGGTGCTAAATGGTAAAGTCGAAACGTTAATCTATTCTCTGGCGACAGAGAAACACTAACGATAATCTTTTGCCACGGCTCCAACGGGAATTGGAATCACTGGATTAACATGTTGTGATGGTCGTTACATTGCTGGTTGTGATGTAAACGACGATGCCATGATATTGTGATGGAACTACTGACACCTACCGTACATAATCCGAATACTCATACTGCTTCGGTGTAAAGTGACCGAAGGCAAATTCAAAACAACAAGGAAAAAAAACAAACTGGAAGATATGGCTGGAAATGGAATGAAACTGAAATAAAAGAACTGTTAGCTTCTCGCGCTAAACATGAAATTGCTCGTCAGAAGTCTGGCATGTTTCAGCTTGGGTTTTTCACAAGAATACGGACTTGCCGACTTGTGAATGTCATATCTGGTCTCACGTGTCTGACATGTTTTGGAGAGGTTTGCGTTTCGTAGCATACAGTCAGGTGTGAATACACAAGACGTGTTACAGTATTTTACTGTTATGGGAATGAAAACTTGCACTCTATGCCGTGTTGTTTGTACCCGATACGTTAACTTGTTTGATATGTGAACGGGACTTGTGTGTATACGGTGAAGACGTTTATCTCTGATGTATACAGAAATGTCTGAATGAAATCAGTTATAATTGATATCCAATACACCAGACATGTTTCTGGAAATCTTATCCCTTTGGAATGGGACCCTTGTGCATGAACACAGAGTGAACTTTAAAGTGCACATCTTGGGTAAATTCAGGAGCAAGATCAATGTAATTATCCTGTTTTATATTAAACTTTGGTCAAATATCTGTCACATTTTGCGCAATTTTTTTTACCTTGCGCAATACCAGAAAAATTCAGTTGAAATCAAGCCATTTGAGGCGAATTCGTCTGCTTCTGAAAAAACTTGCAGTTTGGATTTCCTGGCAAACATTGAATTTCGTGACGTCACGCGCGGGACGCTTCGTTCTGAATCTCATGCCAGCGTTGGTTTGTTTATGAGAAAACAACCTGGTGGTTTTCTGCAAATTTCTTCAATGTTACCATGTAATTATTAAAATGTTTAACAGATGTATTGTAGGAGGGTGTCGCAACACCAATCATGATGGGATTAGTAGTTATCGGACAATGAGAGAGAAATGGGAGCGCTTCGTGCGAGGCACCCGGAAAAAGCCGAGGACCAAGCAGAGCTGAGAAAAAGACCCAGAAAATCAGGAATTCACAAGTCGACTGTTGCCAGGGTAAGAAATAAGAGAGACTATACTCTAAATTAGGTGTTCCTGTGTTTGTGTGGTACACAGATAATGTTATTTATTGACACACACAAACGTAAACAACACGAAAGTGCTGGGTGATAATACGCTTACTTCACAGGTAATCAAGGGATCTGCGTGTCAGGGCTTGAGATCTTGGGACCTGTCAAACACATTAAATGTATATCCAACCCTGCTTAGCCAATTCCATGTGTGTAGCTTATGAAATCTTTCTCCTACAGTAGCCAGTACTCTTCTAAATGAAGAAATACATAAATACGTAATAGTAATTAGGGGTGGCACGGTGGTGTAGTGGTTAGCGCTGTCGCCTCACAGCAAGAAGGTCCGGGTTCGAGCCCCGTGGCCGGCGAGGGCCTTTCTGTGCGGAGTTTGCATGTTCTCCCCGTGTCTGCGTGGGTTTCGTCTGGGTGCTCCGGTTTCCCCCACAGTCCAAAGACATGCAGGTTAGGTTAACTGGTGACTCTAAATTGACCGTAGGTGTGAATGGTTGTCTGTGTCTATGTGTCAGCCCTGTGATGACCTGGCGACTTGTCCAGGGTGTACCCCGCCTTTCGCCCGTAGTCAGCTGGGATAGACTCCAGCTTGCCTGCGACCCTGTAGAACAGGATAAAGCGGCTAGAGATAATGAGATGAGATGAGATAGATGAGCATTGATACATGAATCCATGGGTTTAGAAGCTCAGGCGACAATTCCATATTTCAATGCAAAATCGCCAGCTGCTAAACTTGGTCTACACAGGCTGTGCACTGAAACCGTACAAGCTCTCGCAGCCTGCTGGCGCTTCTGCACGTGACGTCATGAATCTGGCTCCAGACTCCATTGGGATTTTTCCAGACGCGTTTTGTTATTTTATTTTTTTCTGCTGTAGACAGATGGCCTTGTGCAAAATTACCCTTCTGGATGAGTGTGTAAAGGGACATAGTTTCATATATAAAAAAACACGAAATTGGTCCAGGATATGCACTTTAAGGACTGATTAGTCCACTGGTAGAAATAATAAAACTAAGATGTCACATCCTATAATGCCTCACATGAAAACACTTGTTGTTTTGAGTGTATATAAACAGTATTATTGCAATGATGTAAAGATATCTTTTAATAAGCAGGGCTCACATTCAAATGCTGTAATGGTGGCTTCAGGCATCACGTCTCTAATTGCGATCTGCAAAGCACAAATGAAAGACAAGACAATTTGGACAATTATTTCATTCTTAACTAAAGTCAGGGTCAAATCATATACAGCTACAGTAATATGAAGCAGCCTTGCGACATCTTTACCAGCAAGTCGTTGAAGCTCAAAAGTGACGGACAGTCCACCGATGAGTCCATGTCCCCCACCGGTGTCTTTATCCGGATCACGATCCCTTCAGTGTCCATGGCGCAGACGTTATTCAAAACCAGTAAAAGCATAACAAACGCGTCTGCTCATAATCATAATCTACACACAGCGGCTTTCCTTGTCTTACTTCTCAGCTAACAGCTGGGCAAAATCCCAAATTCGCACCCTAAGAAACATGAAGTGCACTACATCGAGTGCAAAAGCGCATTACACGTAGTGTACTTAAATAGGGAGCAGAGAGCAATTCGGGATTCAGCCCCATGCTAATCTGGCTAGCTAGTCAAATAGCCGGTTAGCATGCTAGCTAACTTCCAATAATATTGAAAAAGGGTAGGTATATCGCCAGCAAGTAAGGATATAATTAAGAAATTCGTTTAATGACATGCTATACACTGAATACAGAAATTTGTGACAAGTAAAATTATACGGCTGAAGTGTTTTCGAGTACTAGCTAACTGTCAACAAAACTCAGCGGAAGTTTACCGGAAATGCCCTACAGTAAACCGGAACACGGAAGTGCGTAGTTCTGTTTTGACATCAAAATGGTTGAGGAGGCAGAAAGAAAGCAAAACATTTTTCCGTTCAGGAACATATATGTTGTTGTATATAAAATAGGTTTACTCATGAATTTCTGACAAAATATAGTGTATTAACTGTATATATATGACACAAATTCTTTCACTTGAGTAACTTCTCTCTCTCTCTCTCTCTCTCTCTCTCTCTCTCTCTAAAATGGGCTAAATGAGAAATTTAATGGAACATTTCACCCCAAAATCCTTGGTAATCACTGTTAATGATGAAATAAACCAGGGGCCTCAGAGTGCTCACTGTGCTCTAATGTCCTTAGCAGTGGGTGATACATTTGAAAATCCATAACTTGCTGTTCCAGTTGGCACGGACTGACCATCGACATTCATTGTTGTCCATTATGCCACAGCACTATTAAATTCTCCATTCCAATTGGTCAGAAGGTGTTGATTAATGTTAAATAACAGTATGGCTTGGGCAGTGGTTCAGATTTTAATTAAAATCAGATAGCTATTCAGGGGAACTCCACAAAAGCCTTATGGTGAAGTCTTCTGTGAGGAGATGTTTATTCAGAAGGAGTCTAGAGTATTAACAATGTGTCATAGGTTTGGGAAACCATGGTCTTAGTGAAGCAGCTTTGGGACCAAAAGGTCACAGGTTTGATTACCTGGATCCGCAGGAATGGCTGAAGGCACCTACAATGGTGCTTGAAAGTTTGTGAATCCTTTAGAATTTTCTACATTTCTGCATAAATATGACCTAAAACAAAATCAGATTTTCACACAAGTCCTAAAAGTAGATAAAGAGAACCCAGTTAAACAAATGAGACAAAAATATTATACTAGGTCATTTATTTATTGAGGGAAATGATCCAATATGATATATCTGGGGCGGCACGGTGGTGTAGTGGTTAGCACTGTCGCCTCCCAGCAAGAAGGTCCGGGTTCAAGCCCCGTGGCCGACGAGGCCTTTCTGTGTGGAGTTTGCATGTTCTCCCCGTGTCCGTGTGGGTTTCCTCTGGGTGCTCCGGTTTCCTCCAAAGACATGCAGGTTAGGTTAACTGGTGACTCTAAATTGACCGTAGGTGTGAATGTGAGTGTGAATGGTTGTCTGTGTCTATGTGTCAGCCCTGTGATGACCTGGCGACTTGTCCAGGGTGTACCCCGCCTTTCGCCCGTAGTCAGCTGGGATAGGCTCCAGCTTGCCTGCGACCCTGTAGGACAGGATAAAGTGGCTACAGATAATGAGATGAGATGATATATCTGTGAGTGGCAAAAGTATATGAACCTCTAGGATTAGCAGTTAATTTGAAGGTGAAATTAGAGTCAGGTGTTTTCAATCAATGGGATGACAATCAGGTGTGAGTGGGCACCCTGTTTTATTTAAAGAACAGGGATCTATCAAAGTCTGATCTTCACAACACATGTTTGTGGAAGTGTATCATGGCATGAACAAAGGAGATTTCTGAGGACCTCAGAAAAAGCGTTGTTGATGGTCATCAGGCTGGAAAAGGTTACAAAACCATCTCAAAAGAGTTTGGACTCCACCAATCCACAGTCAAACAGACTGTGTACAAATGGAGGAAATTCAAGACCATTGTTACCCTCCCCAGGAGTGGTCAACCAACAAAGATCACTCCAAGAGCAAGGCGTATAATAGTCGGCAAGGTCACAAAGGACCCCAGGGTAAATTCTAAGCAACTGAAGGCCTCTCTCACATTGGTTAATGTTCATGAGTCCACCATCAGGAGAACACTGAACAACAATGGTGTGCATGGCAGGGTTGCAAGGAGAAAGCCACTGCTCTCCAAAAAGAACATTGCTGCTCATCTGCAGTTTGCTAAAGATCATATGGACAAGCCAGAAGGCTATTGGAAAAATGTTTTGTGGATGGATGAGACCAAAATAGAACTTTTTGGTTTAAATGAGAAATGTTATGTTTGGAGAAAGGAAAACACTGCATTCCAGCACAAGAACCTTATCCCATCTGTGAAACATGGTGGTGGTAGTATCATGGTTTGGGCCTGTTTTGCTGCATCTGGGCCAGGACAGCTTGCCATCATTGATGGAACAATGAATTCTGAATTATACCAGCAAATTCTAAAGGAAAATGTCAGGGCATCTGTCCATGAACTGAATCTCAAGAGAAGGTGGGTCATGCAGCAAGACAACGACCCTAAGCACACAAGTCGTTCTACCAAAGAATGGTTAAAATAGAATAAAGTTAATGTTTTGGAATGGCCAAGTCAAAGTCCTGACCTTAATCCAATCAAAATGTTGTGGAAGGACCTGAAGCAAGCAGTTCATGTGAGGAAACCCACCAACATCCCAGAGTTGAAGCTGTTCTGTATGGAGGAATGGGCTGAAATTCCTCCAAGCCGGTGTGCAGGACTGATCAACAGTTACCAGAAACATTTAGTTGCAGTTATTGCTGCACAAGGGGGTCACACCAGAAACTGAAAGCAAAGGTTCACATTCTTTTGCCACTCACAGATATGTAATATTGGATCATTTTCTTCGATAAATAAATGACCAAGTATAATATTTTTGTCTCATTTGTTGAACTGGGTTCTCTTTATCTACTTTTAGGACTTGTGTGAAAATCTGATGATGTTTGAGGTCATATTTATACAGAAATATAGAAAATTCTAAAGGGTTCACAAATTTTCAAGCACCACTGTAACCCCTAATCTATGTAGGTTGCTCTGGATAAATATTCATTCTGGATGAATAACAATCAGAGGTAAAGCTATAACTCTGAGCTTTTCTGACACTGGAAAGTCTTCAGGACTGAGAGCGCTGATGTTTCTCAGTAACATGGAGTGCAACATTTTTGTCTTCTTAACTTCAGAATCAGGAAGATGCGTCAGTGGCTGTTTCTACCTGTTATAATGTCAGTGATACCAGGAACTAACTTGTTTTTTGGACATAATACAAGTTTCAAGGTCACTCTAAATGAATTAAAAAGCATCATACATGGTTCTTTAAAAAATAAAAAAAAGTTTTGTTAAATTATTATAAACTACTTTGGGCTGTGCTGGGTGATAACAGTTTCTCTACTTCATGTCAGGCTGCATTACAACAGTGCTTATTCTCCTATAACATCACATGCCATTTTTTAGGTGTTTCCTAAAAATTCCTTCTTTAAATGAAATGAGATGGGTTTTTAAAATGTATTTATTGAGTCTATTGTAAGTCAGCCTTGCTATATAATCCTTTTAATATAAAAGTATAAGTCTGCTGCTCTTGATGTTTCCTTTTGTTATTACAGCAGTCCTCAAAATTGCATATAAAAAATTACTATCGACAAAAAATAGATGTTCTACAAAAATGGCAAGGACATCTTTATTCACGTCCTTTAAACATCTTCAACCTCTTAAATTACAGTTAACTAAATCAGTGAAATCGTGTAAATAATATGACAGCTATTTCTACAACTACTTAATGGATTAAACAGCATATATGGGTATTTGCAGTGTGCTCTGCCATTTAGAAGAATCTCATGTACCTGCCGGGTTTATGCGTTGACATTTTTGTGAACAGTGTGCAACTCAATTTCTGTTCTAATCTCATAAGTTATGCTGTGATATCTGCCTTTGACAGTTTTACGTCTGGTCATAACAAACTCTCTTTTGGCTCAGTTTAGTTACTTACTTAATTAGCAGGGAATTGTCTGGTAAATACATCCCAGTTTTGAAAGACTCTGACTCCACTGCAAGTTCATTTACAGTACCAGCCCTTTGTGTAATACTGGTAAAATTAAATTGTTTTGAATAACTCACGGTATTGAATAACCTGAATGACATGTCATGCGGGCGGCACGGTGGTGTAGTGGTTAGCGCTGTCGCCTCACAGCAAGAAGGTCCTGGGTTCGAGCCCCGGGGCCGGCGAGGGCCTTTCTGTGTGGAGTTTGCATGTTCTCCCCGTGTCCGCGTGGGTTTCCTCCGGGTGCTCCGGTTTCCCCCACAGTCCAAAGACATGCAGGTTAGGTTAACTGGTGACTCTAAATTGACCGTAGGTGTGAGTGTGAATGGTTGTCTGTGTCTATGCGTCAGCCCTGTGATGACCTGGCGACTTGTCCAGGGTGTACCCCGCCTTTCGCCCGTAGTCAGCTGGGATAGGCTCCAGCTTGCCTGCGACCCTGTAGAAGGATAAAGCGGCTTGAGATAATGAGATGAGATGAGACATGTCATGCTTTGCTGCAGACTTCCTCATTTTACAAGGATGACATTTAACTGTCCTGAGAATAGAGATCCTGATAAACACTGATGCGTCCACAAGGAGAAGTTTCATCTTGATAGACAGCTGACCAGAGTAATATATGATGATAAGCAGATGATTCAGGTGAAATCAACAATGATGGACTCACCGACTGTTCAGGTTCAGGTTGCAGATCCAGGTTTTAAACATTAGTGTGTGTGGTTTGTCTGGCTTCTAGTTAGATCTGCCCTTTCAATAGGCTTTCTTTCAAAAGCTGAATGGGAAGTGGAAGAATGCCACTCACAACATTCTCTGCATGCACTTTGTATGAAGACAAAAGCAAAAAGCTTAAATACTCAGCACAGTTAAGTGCAACTGCGCTGTATTCTTGTCTCAAGGTGAAAGTTAAATAGTCTGCTTTGAAACTGAAATGTTTGCAAACTCATTAGATTAATGTTCAGTGTGCATGCTGACCACATCGCTTTTGCAATGAGAGAGTAAAAGTCTTTTGCTAATAGGCCGAGCAGTGACATTAAGCACGCATTGGACAGTTTGTGCAGGTGAATACACACACCGTGGATGGCCACCCAAATACACACAACCATTAGATTTAACAGTGGTGTTTAACTTTCTGTTATGCTGGTATTTTACAAAGAATTGCAGCATGCGATTTTGATCTTCATCTACCGTATTACAATGAATGGCTTGCGTTATTTGTTTGTAGGGTAGAAGACAGATAGAGATGGTAATGGAAAAGTAGGGTTAATGCAGCTAGCAGCATAGTGCTAATGAAGAAACAAATACAGATGGCAGTTTGTCAAACTGACCCTCAGAGGCCATGTGTTATGGCCTCGCGCTGGTGTGAATTTAAATGTCGAGTCAGCAATTCCAATTATCAGAAATCAAACTCAGGAGATGGCTCCGAGCAGGGTCTGAGGGAGTGAGGGCGAGAGAGAGGGCCAGCAAACAATGGTTGGTAATTAAAACCCATTTTATCAGTCTAAACTCGTTCTGTTTTCTCTTACACCGTATTGACAGGCTGTTTAGCTGACAAGAGGCTACATTTGACTTCAGACATATGAGCTGGAGGTATTTAACTTTGTGAAGGCTCAGGAAAACAAATATAGGCCAGAGAAAACAGCCATTACTAGAAAACTCCCATCTCTTGCATTACACAATCACCAAGCTCTGATTTCCTTCATTGTATTCGTATGAAAGCTTCTGCCACTGAAGTACAGAAAAGTTAAAAATTGCATAAGAGAAGTAAACCACAACAAGGAACACGTCTATGGAGGCCAAAGATCTGTATAAAGGTATTCGGAGTTGTATGTCTAATTTTGAGCCCCCTAAAACAGCTGGTGTTTTCAGAGATCACAGGTGATGCTTGACATTCACTTAAACTTCTGCCTTATCAGTAATGAACCACTCACACTCTGTTTGACGTGTGAATATCACCAGATTTACCGTGATGTTTTACATCGAGTACGACACCAACTGTTATTTACTGTGATACTACATATTATTTATACATTGCATAAAGAAAAAAACGTTTCATAGCATTTATAAATTCAATCTATAGCTCAGTATAAAATGTATATTTTAGTTAGAAGTATTTATAGACTATAATATATATTTAGTACACCATGACAATCAGTGGCGGCTGGTAGTCTTTCAAACAGGGGAGGCTGGTCGGTTACGATATTTCCAGGTTTTAAAAGAAAAGAAAAAACACATCAATTTTGCCCATACTCTTGCCTCTGATCTGGCTGATTGTTGGCAGGGTCACAAACTGTGAAATAACAGGTTCTTTTGACCCATTAGCCTACTGTCCAATATACATGATGGTGGTGTTGGGGGGGGGGTATATTTTAGCATTTTATATTTTAAAATTGTGACATGTGGCATGTTGTTTAAAAATTGATCATTATTGTCAGGAACCTCAGCAGTAACAGCAGAGTGTTCTGGAATAGGCACAAGCACTGACCTTGGGGAGCCAAACATACAGTAGAGCTGGGTGCCACACATTTCATTCAGTGACACTTTCCCTATATTTTACTTATTTTGACTGAGAAATGTTTTATTGACAATTTTGATAACCCTTCACTTTTAATCCAGGTCTGTAGTGTGAAATGTTCTCGGCTGTGTTTTTGTTTAAAAATGTTTTCCAAATTGTAGCTGTGTTTAATTCATATCCAGAAAAATATATATTCCAATATAATATACTCAGCATAAACATTTTAAATAGATTCTATATTTTTGGTCCATCCAGGAACGAGTATTATTCCCTACCTTTTTCACCAAGTCAATTTGAGGCGTTGGTCTACCCTGCTCTTTAATTTTAATTTTTTCCTCGAAAGGAAGACTGGCAAATGGCTTTGCCAAAATTAAATCAGCAATGCTTGGCATCCGTGCGCAGCTTTCTTGCTAGCTGACTAGCCCCCTCAAGTTCAAGTTCAGTCACTCAAATAAACGAAATTTCTGGAACTAAGATAGCAAACTTGACAACACTATATTTACACTTTATTTACAATGAAAATATATACAAACTAAAAAAGCTGGTAGAAACCATATGTAATGAATGAAATCGAAATGTAAGCTGATCTCTTACAATACACCACAGCACTTGCGAATCCGCATGGGACTGAACTGAAATTCACCGCTGCCTGTCTATATTTGAAACGAGCTGTCAATCAAAGAAAATATCCGGCCGCTTTCACCAATCACCAGTCTCCTCGCGGAAAGCTTTGCCATGTCCCTCCCACTGTGAGGCTCGGAGTCCGTGGGTGGGCGTTTTCGCAGTATTTGTCCAATAACCGTCTTGCATTTTGAGATTGAAAAGCGCATCGCTCCCAAATGCCATTGAAGTCCACTGAGGCTGGGAGTCCGTGAGACTCCGTGGGCAGGCGTTTTCGCAGTATTTGTCTAATAATCGTCTTGCATTTTGATATTGAAAGCGCATAGCTCCCAAATGCCATTGAAGTGCACTGAGGCTGGGCTGCATCGCGTTGTCACGAGGGGGAAAAACTCACGTGCACATTAGGCGTTTCTATGATTCTGGATCTGAAATAGCAATGTTATAAGGTCGGCTATAACATAAGCCTACGCAATTCATCCTACACGATGTTCGTCATTTTTAGAGGAGGCTGAGCCTCCCTCAATCACCCGTGATGATAATGACTAAAGCTATTGATGACGCCAAGATAATTGAGCCCATCTGACACATTCAATTCAATTTTATTTTATTTTATTTGTATCGTGATTTTAATGATGGACATTGTCACAAAGCTGTTTTACAGACAGATATAAATTTCGGATATTAATTTAAAATTCATAAATTTATCCCCGTTCTCAGAAAAGCATAGCATAGTTCTGTTTCAAGTCAGCATTTGATACTGAGTTAAGGAAATGATGCTTAAGAAACAGGGCCAGGATTAAAGACACAACAGTAACACTTATACATTTAACAGTTATTCCACAAAATCGAGTTGTACGTGAGCTGACAGCCGACGAGGCGCGTAGCACCAAGTTGGCTATAAGCCATGTATGATGAGATTAAGTGGAATAACTGTTTTATTCTATCCACATTCACTGGATTTTGAGAAATAGAGCATTTTTTTTTGTTTTTGGAAATTCGATAAATAAAAGCTTTATACAAAACGTCCAACAAAATCATTTCCGCTGAGAATGTAAACAAACCGGCGAAATGACAGGAGCAGTTTGTGAAAAATGCTATAATAATAATTCTTGAAAAATAAAAAAAAGATACATTCTTACCATCAAATAATTTTATTCCATATTTTGTTGCTTTTTTTAAATATATATTTTTTTTTGGGGGGGGGGGGGGGGGGGGGGGTTGAGTAGAGTTTTTGTTCCGTCCTCAGTTGGTTCAGCAACGTGCTCTGCCATTTTGTTTTTCTCTACTCACGGTATATGAGCTGATATCCTTGTAGTAGAGTAGCCAATCAGAGCACCCGATTGCTCTTATCCAGTGAATGTGGATAGAATAAATACAGTTATATCCATTTGCCGGTTGTTTGTGTCTATGTGTCAGCCCTGTGATGACCTGGCGACTTGTCCAGGGTGTACCCCGCCTTTCGCCCGTAGTCAGCTGGGATAGGCTCCAGCTTGCCTGCGACCCTGTAGAAGGATAAAGCGGCTAGAGATAATGAGATGAGATGAGATATCCATTTGCAGTCAGAAATCTGCTGCTGCTGCTGTTGTGATGCTCCCCTCACATAAACAAAGTGTATTAAAGCTTAAAATGGGTGTTTGTTTTTAAATGAGAGTGTTGCACAGTTGCTTGAATTAGGATTGGAGATTAAACAATCATCAGATAGATAATTGGACCCACAACTTTATCCATGGTTTGTGAAATATAGGTGATGTTAGCAGTATGAAAATGAGAAACCCATATTGTCCATAATGCAGTATGCAATATGAATATTTAATTGAAAAATAATTTTCTGTTATTAGTTTACATAATTTATCCTGTGTAACTTAATCCATGATGTTGTTTTTTTTTTGGTATCTAAAAAGGGTTTATGCTCAATTCCAGTTTGGATCCTGAAGATCCAAAGATTTAGATTATAATATAGGATCATAATTCCTGATCCTCATAATTTCTGCAAATACAATAAAATTATTATAATATTCATACAATGAGCAATACAACTGAAAATACTACAGATATATCTGTATAAATGTATAGTTTAATAAAGTTCATCCATCCATTATCTGTAGTTGCTTATCCTGCTCCACAGGGTTGCAGGCAAACTGGAGCCTATCCCAGCTGACTATGGGTGAGAGGTGGGGTACACCCTGCGTACTGTGGGGGAAACCGGAGCACCCGGAGGAAACCCATGCAGACACGGGGAGAACATGCAAACTCCACACAGAAAGGCCCTCGCCAGCCGTTGGGCTCGAACCCAGAACCTTCTTGCTGTAAGGCGACAGTGCTAACCACTACACCACCGTACCGCCCCTTAATGAAGTTCAAATATGCAGTAGTAACAGTAAGAGACTATACAGCATGTTATAGAAATAACAACATGGTCACAAAATCAAAATAAAAAAACATACAGGATGTAATATTCAAGCACAAAATATGGCACATCTTGCTGTAAATAATACTTATACAGTATTTACATGCATAATTACAATTATATATGTACTTATATCATGGCTGTAATTTTTTCACTGTTTTGATTTTATTGCTTTGTTACTCCTCAGACACCCTCAAATAAATCTTAAAGTTTAAGATTAAAAAGCTGTTGAAAACAGATGTCCTCCCGTCATGAAAAAAAATGTTTGCTGCATGTATCGCCATGTTTCTCCTGAGCTCTGAGCTTTGAAATGTTCGGCTGCTGTATGATTGCTGTAAAGTGTACATGATAAATAGCATTATTATAAGTATATTAAAGAGTCAGAGGAGTCAAGGCCTTTAAATGGGGGTAATTTCTGCCGTGATGCCATTGCCAGTGACCCAGAACTCTGTGGAAATGGATCGGTGTGTTGCGTATCATGCAAAGCTGTTCTGAATTCAAAACTTATTCATTACATTAAACACTTCTGCCATGCCAGGCTAATGAGTGCTTGAGTCCCGACCCGGTACTGCTGCTGAAGATTAACAACCAATCAAACGTGGTACTAATGGGTCAAAACACACACACACACAACAAATGATCTATATAATACTGCTGATAGAATGCTAATAGGAAACTCATGGTATCATATTTGCATTGATAACCTGACGAGAAAAAAGTGTTTTTGTACAAACTGCAACATTTACTATGACAGAGAATTGTTTATTAATCTTTCTTAAAAAATGCATAACTCGTTAAGTCAAACTGATCGCAGCTAATATTCCCAAAAGCATCACATCAATAGATAGATAGATAGATAGATAGATAGATAGATAGATAGATAGATAGATAGATAGATGATCATTATTCCAGTGCTGTGCAAAAGTCTTAGGCACATATAAAGAACTGCTGTAGAACAAAAATGGCTTAAAAAATAATGAAATGAAATGTTTCAACATCTCATCTCATTATCTCTAGCCACTTTATCCTGTTCTACAGGGTCACAGGCAAGCTGGAGCCTATCCCAGCTGACTACGGGCGAAAGGCGGGGTACACCCTGGACAAGTCGCCAGGTCATCACAGGGCTGACACATAGACACAGACAACCATTCACACTCACATTCACACCTACGGTCAATTTAGAGTCACCAGTTAACCTAACCTGCATGTCTTTGGAGGAAACCGGAGCACCTGGAGGAAACCCACGCGGACACGGGGAGAACATGCAAACTCCACACAGAAAGGCCCTCGCCGGCCACGGGGCTCAATCCCGGACCTTCTTGCTGTGAGGTGACAGCGCTAACCACTACACCACCGTGCTGCCCTGTTTCAACATTAAAAATAAAATACTATAGACTGAGTGAGTGAATAAGAGATACTGTACTTTTGTATTGGTATAATAAAAAATTAATAATAATAATAAGTGTTTTGGTACAAACTGCAACATTGCACGGTGGTGTAGTGGTTAGTGCTGTCGCCTCACAGCAAGAAGGTCCGGGTTCGAGCCCCGTGGCTGGCGAGGGCCTTTCTGTGCGGAGTTTGCATGTTCTCCCTGTGTCCGTGTGGGTTTCCTCCGGGTGCTCCGGTTTCCCCCACAGTCCAAAGACATGCAGGTTAGGTTAACTGGTGACTCTAAATTGACCGTAGGTGTGAATGTGAGTGTGAATGGTTGTCTGTGTCTATGTGTCAGCCCTGTGATGACCTGGCGACTTGTCCAGGGTGTACCCCGCCTTTCGCCCGTAGTAAGCTGGGATAGGCTCCAGCTTGCCTGCGACCCTGTAGAACAGGATAAAGCAGCTAGAGATAATGAGATGAGATAATAATAATATAAACCACAGTAAGCCATAATAAATGAAACAAAGTCAGTATTTGGTGTGAGACGATCCTTTGCTTTAAAAAAAATAGTAGTCTGAGGTACAGTGAGTGCAGTTTGATAAGGAAATGAGCTGTAGGTTTTACTGAGCATCTTACAGAACCAGCCACAGTTCTTCTGGACACTTTGACTGTCACACTCACTTCTTCATTTTGCACCAAAAACCCAGTAGCCTTCATTATGTTTCTTTTTTAATCTGAAAAGTGCTCTCTTATGGAATATGCTGTTCAGATACAAACTTTTTTCTTCTCTGTGCTGGGAAACGAATGTTTGGAACTCTAGAATGTTTTTGTACTGACTCGATGATGTAGAAGTCATAAAATAGAAATCTATAGCAAAGTTTGTATGGAAAAAAAATAAGGGGTCTAAGACTTTTGCACAGTACTGTAAATGGCCGAGGGAGCATTACATTCAAGTCTCTCTCTCTCTCTCTCTCTCTCTCTCTCTCTCTCTCTCTCTCTCTCCAAGGCTTTAAGGTCTTTTGTCTGATTTCTCAATCAGGAAGTAATCATTATCTTTTGTTAAATAAAGATGCCAGTTTCCAGGTTTTGTTTTTTTTTTCCTTAGAACATCTTTCAGACAAAGTGGCAAAGTGTGAAAATAATCCTTTGGTTATATTCTTATGTGTATAAACAATGAAGGCAACACACTGAAGGAAAACACATTCATTCATATTCTGCACAATATACAATCAATGAACAAAATTACATAGAGACAAAGTGCAGATGAAGGTATCAGAGAGGAAAGTGGAATCCTGATCTAGTGCCTTATTGATCCCGAGATGGCTCCCGTCTGCTAGGTCCAAAGAGGCGTGTGATGCGCAGACTCCATAGGGACATTTACTACGTCTGTAAGAATCAAACCACATTGTCAGACGTAACAAAAGCTCCTGACATACGAACCGTGGATCGTACCTGTTTTCTATAGCACTGCATTCTCATTAAAAAACACATTTGTGCAGCTGAGGCCCCCTCCAAAGCCACAATACAGCGCCAGAGCCCAAGGGCAAACGCCCATGACCCACCGCTAGCCTCCCAGCCGTAATAAAACAAGGTGGCTTTCTGCAACAGGTTTGAATGTAGATGGTTTGAATGGGCATCAGGTTTGTACACGTGTCTGCTGTTTGGGTTTCGTCTGTCTGTGGCTTTTTTTACTTTAAGGTTTTCAGACAGAATGGCCCTCTGCTTTTGTCCGCCCTCATTCTTTTGATGTATTATCCTGATTCGCCATTAAAGGACCGAGATAATATTACATACAACTGTGCTCTAAATAAACTTGGCTGGCTCGATGGAAGACTTGTGCAGCAAAGTCAAACATTTGACAATACAATGGGAGAATTTTTTATTCAGTCCTGTGCAGATGGGCACCTATGTGAGTTCTAGTGTAATTACAGGGCAAGAGTTCACTCCATAAGAACCAGCCATGACCCAGAATGCATGGCTGTCAACCTTGGATTGGACCAGCCACACATTTCTGCTGTCGCCTCAGTTTTGCTTGACCTCAGAGGGCAGAGACAGTGAGGGGAAACATGTATTATTTTAGCAGAAGAGAGGAAGGCTAACATGGGTGAACCTATCAAATGGGATTCCAAATGCTGTAAAGGATATGGAGTTATTTGAGAAAACCTTCGGTAGAAGCTTCTTTCTATATCTACTGCATCCAGTGCTGCTCTCTAGTGGTCGTGGTAACAGAGTCACAGTCATGTACATCAAGCAGTTTCGCTTAGAGATTAAAAACCTTCACTTCAATATAATTTGCCTATAAGACACATCATATATCAGATATATCATATACATATTGCCCTATATCACTTGGTTTCTTCTCGTTTAATATGCAGAAATATATCAACTATGACATGAAAAATCACCAAGTGTACTCACTAGCTATTCCAAGAGTCAGTTAAAGTCATGGAGTTACAATTTTTTAATGCTATTAGCATCATGAAGTTTTATCCCCATTGCTGTGGTCTATGAGAAAATAACGGCTATTATTCTATCCACATTCACTGGATATGAGCAATCGCGTGCTCTGATTGGCTACTCTGCTACTAGGCTATCAGCTCATATACCATGAGTAGAGAAAAACAAAATAGCAGCGTGTGTTGCTGAACCAACCAAGAACAGAATAAAAACTCAACTCAAAAACAAAGCCCCCCCCCCCCCCCCCCCCCAAAAAAAAGCAACAAAATATGGAATAAAAGTATTTGATGGAACGTAACTTTTTTTAAAAAATTTTGAGAATTATTATTATCATAGCATTTTTCACAAATTGCGACTGTCATTTTGCTGGTTTGTTTACATTCTAAGCGGAAATGATTTTGTCTGACGTTTTGGAGAAAGTTTTTCTTTATCAAATTTGCAAAAAATAAAAATGCTCTGTTTCTCAAAATCCAGTGAATGTGGATAGAATAAAGCAGTTATTCCACTCAATCTCGTTGTACATGGCTTATAGCCAACTCAGTGCTACATGCCTTGTTGGCTATCAGTTCATGTACGATTTGATTTCATGGAATAACGGTTGAGTGTATCATACACACCACTGTATGATATGATGATAAATATGATAAAAATGACCTGGCCAAGTTCCTTTACAGCCCTGTGATGACCTGGCGACTTGTCCAGGGTGTACCCCGCCTTTCGCCCGTAGTCAGCTGGGATAGGCTCCAGCTTGCCTGCGACCCTGTAGAACAGGATAAGCGGCTACAGATAATGGATGGATGGATGGATGGATGGATGGATGGATGGATGGATGGAAGTTCCTTTACTCTGGATCATCTCTCATAACCTTAAAGAAATGCCTGAACCCAACTCCAAAGATTGGGATGTACCCCTAAAGTCATAACAGAAAAAATAAAGAAGCTCAACTAGAGCTTGACCACTCCAATAAAATTCAACTCCTAGAACTTGTCAGTAGGACGAGATTTAAATTCCTCACTCTCACTAATTACACTGTTGTTAATGAATAATTAAATAATTGATTGCTAAACTGGGACTTTAAATGATTAGGGAAGATACAGCCTTGTGTTGTGAGGTCAGGGCTTACCAGGACATTTATTACTATCATTATAAAGTCATTATATCATATGACCACTCATTTACTGTGTCTCAGACATTATCTAAATTCCTCTTCACGGCATATTACATAACATACTAAATTACAGCATATTAAATATGGATTTTGTGTGCAGTGGCAATCTGGGAGACAATTATGTGTGACAAAACAACTGCAGACTGAATTTTACTTCGCTGCATGAGGAGAAGAAGATTGTTGTTAAAAATATACATGCTTTATTTAGGTACAAAGAGAGAGATCTGTGTGTGTGTGTGTGTGTGTGTGTGTGTGTGTGTGTGTGTGTGTGTGTGTGTGTGTGTGTGTGAGAGAGAGAGAGAGGGAGAGAGAGAGAGAGAGAGAGAGAGTATGTAGCTATCTGGAAAAATTACTCTAACATTCTCTAGAAATATAACATGAAGCACTACATGACTCTCTCTCTCTCTCTCTCTCTCTCTCTCTCTCTCTCTCTCTCAATGTCCCTCCAGGGACTTTCTGTCATGTTCCTGAACCGTCCAGTGTCTAGGGGTCAGGGGTCAGACCCTAAAAGCGGGATTAGTTTATTGACACAATAAGACCTGGCACTTTATTTGATGTTCCATCACCCCATTTACTCATCTATCTCCTGTTTGTTTCTCCATCTCGCAGGTCCCTCGGGAGTCACAGGGACAGGCCAGTCGGGGTTTTGGTCTCATTTAACCCCAGCAGGTCAAGACTCCAATGTGGATGACCTGTCCATAGTTATTTCTGTTGGTACTATTTTAATGAGAATAAGGGCAACATTTTGATGATGTGCATTTCGTATCCAGGCAGGATGTTGCTGGCTCAGGACACATCTGTAGTGATTATGCTCCTGGAGAGCTGCTTGAAAAGCATTTAACTCATGCTGTACATGAGCATCTGTTCAATGAAACGAGCAGCCTCGCAGCATTGCCATTCTGCCCCCAGTCCTATTTTGGCAATACTGAATACATATGTTCTGCAAATCAAAACATGAAACACTATAAACGAGATAAAAGAGAGGAGTACTTTGGGTTCGGATGTGGTTTTACTGGTCACCGGTTTGTCTCACATCCATGTTTTTACTCCTTGGTTTTCCTAGTTTGCAGTGTTTACTTGTTTTGACTCTGTCTGTTGCTAACTGTGTCTGTCAAAAAGACTAAGTCAAACACTGCAAATGACTGGATTCACTACCAAGAATTTTTTTTTAAATTAAATCAGTTATGAAGAACTAATAATATCATAATGATATGATTATTGAATTTTTAAAAGAACGCTCAATTGGCTTAGCTCATAATAATTAATGCACACATTATCACATCAATTTCGTTCTTTGAAAAAAAAAATTATGATTAAAAAGTTATTTAGGGTTAAAAGTTAAATCTTAATTATGATGTTTAAAAATATTGCAGCATAATAATTAATAATAATAATAATAATAATAATAATAATAATAATAATAATAATAATAATAATAATAATGGGACTATTTCCCAATCCACACCGATAGAAATTAAGACTTTCATCACAAAATACTATATATCCAGTTTTGCTAATTTGAGAAAAAGCCATTTTTTAATTGTGCATTATTGAAAAATGAAACTGATATAATTTTATTTGAAAAGTTTATTATAAATACTCTAAATCATATGACATGTTCTGATAAAATCCTTAGCTCATGCAAAATGAAAAAAAATTATGATTTTTTTTCTCAAAATGCTATAAATCCATTCGACCATTTTTTCACAAAATGCTATATATCCAAATTAATTAATAATGACAAAAGTCTGTCAGTTTTGCATGCAGTAAACTGTCACAATATGGTTTCTTAAATAAAAATTAAAAAAAGTCCTCTCAAGCATAATAAATATGAAACTTTACACTTAATTGTAGCAGTTACCCTTTGTGACAAGAATGCTATGAAGAGTTATGTGGTAAAAGCACGATGATGGTTTCACCCCCACGCTCAAAATTTTTTTAAAGCTAGCAACAGGACTAAAATACAGATATGTGCACAAATCAGTTTACAAGAAAACCCTGCATGCCTCGTCTAAAATACTGTAATAGTTTGTTCTTTTAATCTTTTGTCCCATTTTATGTCCTGACCTGCTTCTCTCCAGCATTAAACGCTCAATCATCATTGGAAAGTTTGTCCGCATGACAAAGAGAACGATTGTCCCGTGCATTGTGAGTACACCCAATTTATGGCACCTTTCCACCAGCAGAATACCTTATTTGCTTCTTTATTTCACACTCATGATATTCTACAGTCCTCCATCTTTTTCTTGGCTTCGGTGAAACCAGAATTTTATCCTCTAGTCTGTCGAAATCATTCATTTTTAGCAGAAAATAGTTCTCGATTCATGTCACTTCAAATGATCATAGGTGGCACCATATTGGACAAATCGAGAGCGCTGATTGGCTGAGCAAGACATGAATAGAACTTACTACTGACAATCTCTTATGTATATTGGTTCCAAAATTTCGAATATGGTGCTTATCGCGTTTTGTGATGAAAGTCTTCAAATATTACTGCGAACAGGCCAGATATTGTAATTAAAGACCATAATGATCGAGCACGCCTTATTATCAATGTAGCTGTACTGACTGATGTTAATATCTCTGTTAAAGAATATGAAAAAGTTGGAAAATATAAAGATCTTGAGGTTGAAATTGCAAGGACATGGAATCTTACGACAGCAATGGTCCCAGTTATTGTTAGGTACTTGGGATGATCAGGAAAGGGTTGGAAAAGAACATTAAGAAAATTCCTGGAAACAACATCATCCAGATTATACAGAAGATCGCACTCATTGGCAGCGCTCATATACTAAGGATAATCCTCACCATACCATCGTGATACTTTTCACAAAATAACTTCAGTCCTTCTATTCTTGGACTCTTGGAGGAGATCCGGTGATGGACTTTTATATTGAACCTGCTAAGAAAATAAATAAATATAAGTACAGTTGTTGTGTATGTGCCTGCCACATTGGCACAGTTGAAGACTATAAAATGGCTGGGCAACATTTTTCCAATCATCAGCCGTCCAGTTTCATGAGTCTGTGCCCACTGTAGCATCAGATTACTGTTCTTGGCTGACAGAAGTGAAACCTGATGTGTTCTACTGCTGCTGCAGCCCATTTGCCTCAAAGTTCAAAATGGTGTGCATTATGAGATGCTTTTCTGTTCAGCATGGTTATAAAGAGTGGTTATTTGAGTGACGAAAGCCTTCCGGTCACCTTGAACCAGTCAGGCCATTCTCCTCTGACTCTCTCATTCACAATCATTTTCTACCCACAGAACTCTTGCTCACTGGATTGTCTTGTTTTTCACACCATCCTGTGTAAAATCCCATGAGATCAGCAATTTCAGAAATACTCAAACTCGCCCATCTGACACCGAGAACCATAAGATAAGATAACATAAGATAAACTTTATTCATCCCTTGTGGGGAAATTTACATGCTCGCAAATAGAAAAAGAATCAGGAATAAACAGTAACAAAAAATAGAGTGTAATAAAAGTATAAAAAATCTATAGGAAAAAAATCTATGTATAAAAATAAAAAAGTAAAAAGCAAAGTGAAAACACGGGCCGTGTACGTACTGTAATATACACAACAAAATAAGAATGGAACTTAAATAAAAATAATACTTCAACTGAAGTAGAAATATTGCACCAATAAAATACTAGCAACTTAAATAGAAATAGAAATAGAAATATTGCACCGGGTAGTGAATGTTATTGTCCAGCGGATGTTTCACCAAGGTAGTGAATAAATAATGAGGATGGAATATATGTCTTAAGTAACCAAAAATTAACCAAAAAAAACCCCACAGGCGATGAAGATAATTGTACAAAACAGCTATAAGTGTGAGACTTAAATAAGAATAATACTTGCAAATGAAAAACATATTGTACTAAATAGTAATATTATTGCACAGCATAAGTAGATGATGGCAATGAGATGCGACTAAAGTGACCAAAAGTGACAAAAAGGTGATAGTAACATTGAAATCAGTGCTGCATTATGCCAAGCTGTTGTTGAAGAGTCTGGCAGCAGTTGGGATGAAGGACCTGTGGTAGCGTTTCTTCTTGCACCGTGGGTGCAGCAGTCTGCTGCTGAAGGAGCTGCTCAGAGCACCAACAGTCTCATGTAGGGGGTGAGAGGTGTTTTCCATGATTGACATTAGCTTGTAATGGCTGATCTTAAAGGAGAACCGAAGGCAAATTTTTTATTATCAAAATTCTATTTATCTCATTTTATTAAATATAGGAATGCCTTTTTGATCGCTATTTTGTCACTGCTATAGCAAGTATTGAGTGTTTGAAATACGCTATGTAATATATCAGTCCATATGTCAAAGCGATGGCCGTAAACGAGATTCGTCGAGACCTGTGCGAGACATCGTAGGACTGAAGTAAAACGTACAGCGGAAATCAAAGTGACCGACGTCTGCCAACGTTGTCAAAAGACACGCGCGCCCTCTTTCGAATGCTGACGCAATCAAGCCGGAAGTTTTGTTTGTTTTGATAGCAATCAGGAAAGTTTGAAAAAAGTAGGCAGTAATCCTCATTTAAACTCGTTTTTGTACAATATTTCGTTTGGAAAACAGTTTTCAAAATGGCGGCGCTGACACCTGGCTGACACTTCACGTTTCGAAGTCTCGCACAAGTCTCGTGAAGATCGTGCGGATAAGCGACGCCTGCCGTGGACCAAACGAACTAAATTCAACATGGCTAAAAACCAAATAGGCCGATAAGTATAATATTTAATTGCAATTAGTTGCCAATATGAGTCACGACATAAGGTTACTAAAACCGAAAACGTAATTGAATAACATGTTAATTAAGAAATAAAGCAAGTTTAAAAATAACTTCAGTTCCCCTTTAACGTCATATCAAGTAAAGCTCTTGACCTGTATCTGCATGGTTTTATGCGTTGCTTGATTAATATGTATCAATAATATGTATTTGATAGTATAAATGATGAAATAAAAGCCATTGTTTGTTGTGGACTCGTATATATACGGAGCTGGAGAAGCGGCAAAGTAGTAAATTGTTGAATGTGACAAGTCATTATCAGATTGTCACACAGTAGTCTAATGACAATAACACAGGACTCTTGGCACATCAGGTGTCTTAACAGCTTCATCGCTTTCTCTTTTACACACACACACACACACACACACACACACACACACACACACACACACACACACACACACACACAGAATCTTCTCTCTCTCTCTCTCTCTCTCTTCTGAAGAGAGTGATGAATGCCTAAGCAAGCCAATCAATCAGCAGATCAATCAGGGGTCAGCTCGCCCTCGCCTGATCGATATCATTCTTGTTCCTACAGCGGGAGAACGGTACAGCGACTTTAGCACTTAATTATGTTGTTAATTGCTGTGTTAAGCAGGTCCCTCAGGTTGGTAATTGAGGGTGGCTGGGCCTGCAGATTCCCAGCACGATGCATTAATTCACAAATTCAATAACCAGACCTGAGTGTTAACATTTTTCTATGGAGAGCCCCCTCCTCCTCGACATGCACCCTTACAGTTAACCTGCACTTGTGTAGATCATTGATACCAAAAGCTCACCTTTGAAAAATACAAAATATTTTTGTATCGCTCTCTCTCTCTCTCTCTCTCTCTCTCTCTCTCTCTCTTTTAGGAGTTTCATGTATTCCATGATCAACATACTGTAAGTGGCATATGGCATTCGTGTCAAAATCCTCCATTAAGTTAAACAAACAGCATCATTCTTTCTGTGAAACGCAACCTGGGACCTCAGATAACTCAGTCACTCCATTATACCAGTGTTATTAGCAGTAAATACGCACTAAACCTCCCAGCAGGCTTAGGAAGGCCTTCTCATCTATTCAGCACTTGATGAAACCTTTACTTAGTGAAAGCCCTCTGTGTGAACTCCTGGAGTTCAAGTGCTGTAGGGAGTACAAGATCGTGGCGTTTTCAATTCTTTATAGGAACCAAGAGACTTTTAAGAGAGAATCAGCTCTTTACAGACTACACACTGCTGCATTTGAAGTGATGATTGTTGTTTGTACTGCGGCTTAAAAAGGAAGCGTCCCGGGGCTTGACTGCAAATTGGAGAACTGCATTTCAGTTCACTTTCCCTTGTTTTATGTAAGAGTGTGCATGGGTATTCAAACACCCAGATAACCATTTGAAACACCAGTGTGAGAAAATATGAAAAAGAAAAAACACATCTTGCAATATTTTGATGTCGAGAGCAAAACTGCCACAGTGTGCAAGAGAGAAATGGGATGGAAAAAGTCTGAGATTGGTTTATTTATTTTTCACGGTAGATCACTCTAGTATTTTTCTATTCGTTCTTCTAACAGTATATGCTTTACTTAACTCTTAAGGTGATGATACACGGGGCAACTTTCTGGGCAGTGTTGCTGGGCAATTGCACTTTGACATTTTCCCATTGAGATTGGGCAATATAGCTTCGATCCAAATGATTTTGATCATTTTGGGCAACTTTTTAAGATCATCCAATCAGAGTGCTAGCAGCGAACCACATGACCACCTTTTGAAATTTTTGAAATTTTCAACAAAGTTCGCAGCTGCCACGAAAACGCAAAGTTCCACGGCAATGGAGCGAAGAAAAAAGAGAGACAACTTATATCTTTTTATGCCGGTAAGTTGTTCTGTGTAAACCCAAAGTGGTGAATTTACCTCATCAAATGCTTAGAAAACAAACAGACATCTATTTTTATGTGCTCAGGTTGTAATTAAGACATTGGTGGTGGTGGTGGTGGTGGGGGGGGGGGGGTTCAGCGAAGTGTAAACTGCCGTTAGCTAACCACTGCTCCATAGAGATTGAATGGGATTTAGCTAACTAGCGGCGGTTTTTGCTAACATAGGTAACTGAAAGTTATCACTAGCTACATAGGAATAAAATTAACTCTCTTGCGTCAAGTTAGAAGTGATGGGTAGCTCATGATTTTTTTTTTGTGAGTTGTAATAGAGCTTGTCTTGTTGTCTGATCTAATTTACAAATAGACAAACGAAATAAAGGTTGAAGCCAAGAAAAAAGTGACAGCTGCAAATGTTTCAGTGTCCATCTTTGCAGTGTCTGTCTCCCTGGCAATAGATTTGCTCTTATCTGATTTGGTTGTTGCCAATTGTCTGTTGCCCTAATTAGTTGCCCTGTGTCTCACCTGGTTGCCCGTTGCTGGCAACGTTGCCCAAAAAGTTGCCCCGTGTATCATCACCTTTACTGGGACTCTAATATTATAATGAAGCAAAAAAGTTCATTGTAACACAACACTGACATTTTTTCAGAAGGCTGAGCTCAGTCATACTTTATGAAGTCATACTTCTTCACAGGTCTTTATTGTTCTTTTCCTCAACATATTAAAGGAAAATGTTGATATTCCTAATAGTTTTATCCGATTTTCTCTTTCATTCTGATTTTACATTGTTCATATAAAAGACTTCCTGGTATAATAAAGTGCTAGCTAGCAAAATCAGCAGCCTCAGTTATTAGCTTGCTTACACCACTGATTCTCAAATTTTGTACAGCCTCAGTCTGAAAAAAGTCATGAGCCAATTTAGTGCAAACTACCAAAATTATTGTAAGAAAATTATTAATCAAAGTCCTTCCCACACCATGTGGCGCATATGGCGGCGCCGATCTCCGTAGCCCTCGGCCTCTCACCTATTACATAGCTAGGGTTACAGTGGGGGGCTAGTCCTCTGGTAACCGCAAGAGTTTGACTCCCCGCTTGGCTCTGTATTGCAGCGTGCCTTGCCAGATGGCAGTAGGTACCATTTTTACGATGGTCTTTGGTATGACCCGACCGTGAGTAGAACTCACAATCGAGAGGCGGACACGCTAGGCCAACTCGCAGTATGAAAATTATTAATAAGGCCCACTATTTGTGGAAAAGTGCGCAGTAATTTTTTTGGCTAATTATCGCAGAGTTTTTTTTTTAATTACAAGCTTTCTACACAACCATTTTAAAATTATCATTAGATTCCAGTTGACATTATTTTTAGCAACAAATTTCAAAAATCACAGCCCAACTGGCTCTGCTTCATGGACCCCGATTAGAAAACCACAGGCTTACACTCATATTCACACTAATTTTTTTTTTAGATTTTTTTTTGGGCTTTTTTCACCTTCACTGGATAGGACAGCGCAGAGGCAGGAAACGAGCCGGAGAGAGAGACGGGGAGGGACCGGGAACCGACCCCGGGTCGGAATCGAACCCGGGTCCCCGGACCCACGGCATGGCGCCCCAGTCGACTAAGCCACAGTGCCCCCATATTCACACAAATTTTTGAATAACTACTTGAACATTAAGCACGTCAGGTATTTACCTTTCGTGGTGAAAGTTTCATTTAAACACACCAACTGATAGGAAATGAAAAGAGCTTGTAGACTTTTTATATCATGACATTAATATACTGCAATCCTCAGCAATGACTGGGTACTATATTCTGACAACTGTGCAAGAAATATTTGGTAAAGAAATGGACATTGTGTTGTTGTTGTTTTGTTTTTTACTTATTACATATCGGTTTCCTGTTTCTTCAGATAGGCTTAATTTCTAAGGGGTGTGATTATCAGCCGTGTGTGTTACGCTTTTCGATTATGTGAAGTCCAGGAGCCCACAAAATCCCCAGAGATCTTCGTATGTCAGCGTTGTTAAATGCCCTGAGGACAAGACGGACACACACACACACACACACACACTCCATTGCTCATGGCTTTTGGCGATGTAACAAAACAGCATTCAAACAGTCAGACCAACATGAAGCACACGTCTCACAACCACCCCCTAAAAACAACCACACACACACACACACACACACTTCAATCTCCTTTCTCCGCATACAGCACAGACCTTTTTTTTTCACTGATATGTTTCACTCCTGCAGAGATTTCAGTTCAGACAGTAATTAACTAATATGCACACAGGCTGCTGAATAGCAGGGGCCCTTCAGCCAGACAGAGAGAGAGCCCTTTAGGAGCATGGGGACAAGGTCTGGGGCTACAGCTGTGGCCGTCACCATTAACACAAGCTGTAACATTACACACAACACACACAAGCCCACACACACCTCCAGTATATATGCCATTAAACAGAAGCTGTAACATTAGGCCGAAGCCACCATGATGGCCCGACTGAGCCAGATGGAGAGGAAATGAGCTCATTGTAAAGATGTCGAGCTGCCAGTCGTGGACAGTTGATTTTGCTTGCCTAACCTGTTTAACAACCGACTGACTTTTGATATGCTGGCTATTTAGTTTTGAAGGTATAACAACACTTGTGATGCGATCTGTGAAAATCTCGGCCTAGAGGGCTTCATTTGGGCTTTTAACAAGACTTTTACAATCACAAACACTTTCAACATGGACAGAGGTGGTTCATGATATGCCATATGAACAAAACAAAGTCCAAAGCAGGCCACATCGTTGACAAAAAAAAAAACGAAACAAAGCAAACAAATATTCCCAATGACACTGAGCAATAACCCCTGCTCTTGCCATCCTGTGAGCAGGCTTGCCATTGATTAAAACAGCAAGGTGTGCAATAAAGCGCAGGCAAAGTGCTGTCTCCATATGGCCTCAGACCCTGAGGCTGTAGGCAAGCGATCAAGGCTCTCTTCCCCCTGTTCTCTCCTCTCCTCTTCTCGGCTCCCCAGATGGTGGAAACACAATTTAAAAGACAGCCGCAATGGGTCCCTGGCAGTGGCTCAACCGTTTACTCCAGTAATTAACAGCGCTGATACCACAACACCTTTGGGTGGATACTAACTGTGTCACCCCTTGAATTAGGGAAAGCTAATAGCTTTAAGGTTTAGTTGGGAGTCCGGTACTTCAAGATGGGCGGCTGCCGCTGTTTTGGAGAGCAAAATTAAAAAGGTGAAAAGCAATACGCTCGTGGAACACGACGATGATCACCCCGTAATTAGTTTACAAAAAGCTTCCCATCTAGTGGCGGATTGCAGCAATTATCGCATGACAGAAAATCAAAGGCTACTTTGTAAGCGTTTGAAAAATTTACATTTTCTGGCCTGAGGCTGTATGTACTGATTACAAACATATTAAATCAATGCATTGCTAACTGCTAGCACAAATAGGCTGCCGGGTGAAGAGTCTGTAATTGCGGGAAAATGGAGGACTGGCCGTGCTTCGTCAAAATGCAGAGAGGATTAGATAGGAGCAGAATTATGGCTCGTGCTCTTGCTCAAAGTATAGACCTAGCACATTATTATCTATTGTCAGCTGTAGAAGGGCTTTCCTGGGAGGTCCAACACACCACTGGCCTACAGATCAAAGCAGGGCCTCCACTAATTATACTGTAATTATAGCTTCAGCCCATTCACATCTTCCAAAAGCAGGCAATAATATGGAAGAGGTTTTTAATTTCAAACATTTGTGAAGACCTGGAATATTCCCCAGGAATATTCAGATTGTTCCTCATGGAGATTTAGCTTCATGAATGTACTTTGTTGTTCCACTTCTATCACACTTTACACAAGCAGTAAAGATGAGAATAAAATCCAGAATTTTATTGTGCTCCGGATTCTCCAGATCTTTAGTGTTAAACAATAAAACCCTTGAGAACACAACCATTTACAGCACATCTGTATTTATGTCGCCCAACAAACTCCTTCTGTCATGTGCGAGAGCCATCAAAGTGGAGGTGAAATAAAAATAGTGAAGAAGAGAAAATATTTTCCTGTGTCTGCACTTTCCTCCTGATGAACCTGCAGTCATGATGAAAGCTGGAAAAATAATGCAGTGAATGTTGAATAAATCCTGACACATGACAGTGGGGAAGCCATGGCCTAATCAGAGAGTTAGAGAAGCAGCTTTGGGATCACAAGGTCGCTGGTTCGATTCCCTGGACCAGCAGGACTGGCTGAAGTACCCTTGAGCAAGACACCTAACCCCCAACTGCTCTAGCAAGAGTGGTGGCATACCTTGTGCCTGATTTGCCAAAGAAAAGCTGATGATGTGAACATCAGTTTGGGTGGTGCCCGTCTGAAAAAAAAAAACCAAAACATGACAGTGACAATTTCTGGAATTTAGTCAAGAACAAACACACAAACTGCTGACTTAGACTTGGCACAGTGGGAGGATGGTGGTGCAGTAGTTAGTATTATCACCTCTCAGCAAGAAGGTTCTGGGTTTGAGCCCAGCGGCCGACGAGGGCCTTTCTGTGCAGAGTTTGCATGTTCTCCCCATGTCTATGTGGGTTTCCTCCGGGTGCTCCGGTTTCCCCCACAGTCCAAAGACATGCAGGTTAGGTTAACTGGTGGCTCTAAATTGACCCTAGGTGTGAATGTGAGTGTGAATGGTTGTTTGTCTCTATGTGTCAGCCCTGCAATGACCTGGCGACTTGTCCAGGGTGTACCCCACCTCTCGCCCATAGTCAGCTGGGATAGTCTCCAGCTTGCCTGTGACCTTGAACAGGATAAGCGGTTATGGATAATGGATGGATGGATGGATGGATGGTGTGAAAACAGGTAATTAGGTCAGGTAAGCATCACCACTTACCACAGGTGGTTGGATCCTGAACCATTGGTCTGTTGGTTGAACGTGGCTATAATCCATGTAACCGGCTAGCAGTAAAGTAAACAAACACCCCATGACCGATGCCAAGTGGTGCACATATATTTCTGACCAATGCATGTGCATCGGTTGCATCGGTCTGGATCCGTCCCTGGTGTGAGTGGCTATCTGTCTCTCTGCGTTAGCCCTGCCATAGACTGGTAACCTGTCCAGGGTGAACCCCACCTCTCACCCAGTATCAGCTAGGATTGGCTCCAGCTCACCCATGACCTGCAATGGATAAGTGGTATGGAAAATGAATGAATGAATGAATGAATGAATGAATATTTGGTACTAGTAATATGTACTGAAAACATAGCAACCTATATGTGTGCTATAAATTTATGAATTTATATCTGGGTCTGAAGCCAGTTTCTGAGATTCTTGTTTAAGACCAGAAATATGAAACCTTCTCAGTTCTTTAAAAACAAACAAACAAACAAACAAACAAACCTGACAGAGTTTGCTGCAAGGGCTGAACTGAATTACAGTACTACAGCAGCGCCTCCTGCAGGACACTCAGGGAACTGAAAAAATGTCTCAACACGTGAAGTGAAGTTCCTTAGACATTATCATGACTATCAGCTATCACATATCTTGTTTGCTCATAAGAATAGATGTATCACAGGTAATTGGTGAGCCAGATATGATCTAACCGAGTTTGAGGATTATCTTCCATGGAAATGCAGTGTTCAGGATAAACTGTCATGGCATTCAGGTTTGAGAAACCCATGTCTCTAAGTTTAGAAATTCACAACAGTTCGCATGATGGTCAATTTCACTGGAAACAGTGACAATAAAGGGTTCATTCATTCATTAATGATTCAATTTGAATAAAATGCTACACAGTTTAAGGTTATGCTTGGTGCAAAGTTGATGTGTGCATCATTTCTTACTTTAATCATGTGAAACCTGAACACAATGCAGACATTTTCCTTGCTTATTCAAAAACATATTCATGAAATCAGATTCACAAATCCACACAAAAAGTACGCAAGCTCTAGAGAGCCAGGATGTGGTCACACTCTTATCAGTGAACCAAATGTTGTCCTGTTCAAAGTGACTTCAGTTGGATGTGTTTCATGTTAAAACAATCTGACGACAGTGTACAGAAGCGATAAGTGGATTCAATAATGACCCTTTTTTGGACCTTCTGCTTCTTCGGTTCTGTTTCACCCCCTTACCTGCCAGTGGTGGTCAGTATCACCGGGATACCTTCATATGCACATGTTCACACGTCTACACTTTTAATAAAGTCACAACGATTATATATGATGTAGTATTTGATATAAATACTGTTCTCATACAGACATCGTTTCTCTTTTTCTAATGTCTTGCATCTTAATTAACTAATGTCACAGCATTCCCTGATGGAGAATCCATCCACTGAGCAGTCCTTGTTATATCCAGTACACTCTATATGGAATTATTTGAACCAGACGACAGTGATTTGATCATGAAATCAATCGAAAAAAGACACAAGAAGCTCCTCTGTCTAAACAGAGGCAGGGAAATCATCATCATCTGATCCTAGAGAAGTGGCATGACACTCTTCAAGGGGCATCTTCTTCTCATGGGCATTACTTAGCTCCAGGGTCTCTGTGCTGCTGCTATTCCGGCATCACAGTGTACCTTCTCATTCCTCCCACTGATGTAAGTAAAGCAGCCATTTCCTAACACCTTTACAGTCAGTCCTAAGATGAGTCTGCACCTCGTGACATGTTTAACAGGTGATTCTGACTGCCCCTGGTGGATATGAGGGATGAAGTAGAAAAATATAGTTACAGATGTAGCTGTGGTACTGGATAAACACCAGGGTTCTCTGACTTTGGCAACTAGTGCCAATCTGGTGGGAACTTGGGAAGAAGATTCCAGGGAAATGATAGATGTGGGTCACTTGATGCCTTTGTTGAAGGCATGAAGGAAAAAAAATAAAGACATAAGAATTAAACCATATAAAAATTTATAGTATAAGATCATTAAAGTTCGTGTCAGTTTTTAGAAGTACCATTTTCTCTTCTTCTTCTTCTTCTTCTTCTGCCTCTTATTATTATCACCTCGACTGAGACGGAGTCCACCAGGGGGCGAGGTATTGTTTTCGGTTGGGTTTCTTGGTTTGTTTGTTTGTTTCTTTGTTTTTTTTGTTAACGATATTATGGGAAAACAGCTGGATCAATCGTCATGAAACTTTCAGGTCTCAAATAGAACCTCCAACATTTTGAGCGTCATCCGGTCAAGGTCACCAAAAAGTGTGTCAAAATCATTTTTGTTGTGGCTACTGCCTCATATAGAGGCGCTAGCCACTACGTCATCATGCTGTAAGAATGTAAGAGTGTAACAGTCGTGCGCTGCACATACGCATACACGTGTTATGATTAAAATGGCCGGTGACTGTATACAATTCAGTTCACCATTCAAAATAAATGGACTAGACCAGGGGTTTTCAAAGTGTGGGAGAGTCCGCCCCCCCCAGAGAGCAAATAAACAACAGCGCCCCCCTTACAATTTTTGTTGTTGCTATAGCCCTTTTCCACTACCCTTTTTCAGCTCACTTCAGCTCGCTTCAGCTCACTTCGGCCCGACACGGCTCGCGTTTCGACTACCAAAAACCAGCACGACTCAGCTCGTTTCAGCCCTGCTTAGCCCCTAAAACTCGCACCGTTTTGGAGTGGGGCTGAAGCGAGCCAAACCGTGCTGACTGAGGCTGGGGGCGTGAGCAGACACTCCCCTGTGCACTGATTGGTGAGGAGGCGTGTCCTCACATGCCCACACACGCCCCGCGAGCGCGCTGGGATCTGTAAACACCGCAAACCCGGAAGAAGAATAATTACGAGAATTTCTGAAGCCTTATGCGCCTCACCTCATCTATACGCTCTTGCCAGTATCTGTTGGCGTTGTCGGTGACAACAAGCCACAGCACCAAGACCAGCAACACTAACGACTCCATGTCCTCCATGTTTATTGTTTACTATTCGGGTCGTGAGACTACCGCTTAAAAGATCACTGAATCAGTGACATACAGAGCATCGTGGACGAGTTCGCGGAGCGCAAGGCTCGCCGTATGCCCTTCAAATAATGCGCGCAGTAGGCTATTGATGTTTTATTATGAGCCATGTACAGTATGTCGCCGAATGTTTTTTTGTTTCTGAGTTACATGCTCGTTTGAAGGACTTAATGTACAAAATAACATAGTTGCACCCCGTAGTGTTGAAATTGGTAAACACAGTGCATTCAGTGAGGTTTGCACCGCCCTCCTTTTATTTCTGACTCTTCCTGTCACCACTCTGAGCGCTCATTCGTATGCCCTTCAAATAATGTGCGCAGTATAGGCTATTGATGTTTTATTATGAGCCATGTACAGTATCCTAATGTTTTTTGTTTCTGAGTTACATGTTCGTTTGAAGGACTTGATGTACTAAATAACATAGTTGCACCCGGTAGTGTTGAAATTGGTAAACACCGCAGTTGCGGACATTTTGTAGCCTAAAATGATGTTATGATAAGCTTTAATAAAGGGTCCGGTCATTTGCCCCGCCCCCGGCCCGGCTCTGACTTGTTCCGCCACTGTCACTGATGTCACTGTTTGCGCTGCTTAACGACATCACATGACGTCCACCCACTTTCGCTAACTCCACCCAATGTGTCCACCCACTTCCAGCCAGCACGGTTCAGCGCGGTTGTAGTCGAAATGCAACTCCAACAGCCCCGCTCAGCTCGACTCAGCACGGCACGGCTCAGCCGCGTTTGTAGTGGAAAAGCGGCATTAGTGTTCCATTCGTATTTTTAAAAAAATGGTTGTTGTACACATTTTTATTTTTTTCTTTTTCACATTTTAAACATCTGTGCTTTTTAAAACATCTTGTTTTACACATTTTAAACATCCCATAGCATCGTTAGCTAGCATCTCTTGGCAGACAACACACTGTGGCAGTGGAGCATCTTCAGATCCAGTCCATGAAAATCCAAACTTTAAATAATCGTGGTCATACTTCCTTCTTTTTCCAGTCCCCCAGGATTCCGCGGGCCTTTTTTGTGATTGTTGTGGGCCAAAATGTCTGATGTTGCGGGGGTTTTCCAAAAAAAATTGCGATGAAAGTTGCGGTGTTTTTTAGGTTTTTGTTGCGATTACATTGTGGGAGGAAGTGAAAGTTGCAAGAAATTGTTGTGATTTTCTCTTTTTGTGATTAAAATTGAGTGATGTGTTAAATATTAAGTTATTACTGAAAAACTATTGATTAAAAAAACAAAGAGAAATGGTCCTATAAACAACTTTACCAATATAAAAGATTACCAGGACTACAAAAATGCAGAAAAATAGGCTTTACTTATCCAAATGCACCTGTTGGTTCAAAAGTTAAAGTGCAGAGAACCTCACAGCACAACATGAAGTTACCTTAAAATATAATATAAATGATTCAGCTTTCATGTAAGAAAAAAAAACCTATTAATACTAGTACTGTGTGCAGGCAGTCTCTCCTGAAGACTAAATTAAACAATAATTATAAACTAATAAAATAAATGGCTCAGGCTTCATAGAAGAAAAAAACAATTTGAACAGAATCTCACAGTATGATGCTGAAGCTGCCTAAACAATGGAAAATAAAATAACATTTTGGCAAAAAATGTTGGCATCCATTAACTTCTTGTATTAAGTAAAAAAAAATAATAAAGTGCACACAGTCCTTCACTGTAAACATAACACTTTCAGTATTGCCAGATACTGCTGATGTTTTCCAGTCCAAAATATGTTCAAAACCCGCCAAAATGCACTTGAAATCGTCCAATCTGGCAACACGACGCACATGCTGCTTCTCTTGAACACACGGAAGTAAGGCGGAAGGTAGTTTGTCGACGTCACCTCAAGACGACGCCAACGATTGGTCAAATTTGCGGGAAAGTTGCGGTGATTGGATATAATTGCAACACCGCCCTGAATTCGCGGGGATTGGTTGAATTTGCGCTGAAGTTGCAAATCGCAACATCCTGGAGGCTCTGTTTTTTTTGCTTGGCCCAGACTTTGTCTCCTCACTCACTGTAGCTTTAGGTACTAAAAACCGATCCTTTTTGTCTCTCACGTTGCGCCCCCCCTGTAGAACTCTGGCGCCCCCCAGGGGGGGCACGCCCCACACTTTGAAAAGCCCTGGACTAGACTAAAGAAATCACTTTCACACATGTTTATGCTTATTACAGAGGGAAAGTGTGTTCCACTGAGCTCTAGCACTGGGCCATTTCCGGGTAATAAGAGTTTGGGTCATGGCGACAGCTTGTGTATGTCAGCCTCGGTTCGGAGGTTTCAGTTTCGAAAACTGTAAGAGGTAAGAGTAGAATAATATAAAGTGAAGACACTTGGTATATTTAACTTCTATGATTTTTAAATTGTTCATTTTTGGATTACGCTTCATTTTTGTGGCTACTGCCTCATAGAGTAAATATCTCATCTCATCTCATTATCTGTAGCCGCTTTATCCTGTTCTACAGGGTCGCAGGCAAGCTGGAGCCTATCCCAGCTGACTATGGGCGAAAGGCGGGGTACACCCTGGACAAGTCGCCAGGTCATCACACGGCTGACACATAGACACAGACAACCATTCACACTCACATTCACACCTACGGTCAATTTAGAGTCACCAGTTAACCTAACCTGCATGTCTTTGGACTGTGGGGGAAACCAGAGCACCCGGAGGAAACCCACGCGGACACGGGGAGAACATGCAAACTCCGCACAGAAAGGCCCTCACCGGCCACGGGGCTCGAACCCGGACCTTCTTGCTGTGAGGCGACAGTGCTAACCACTACACCACCGTGCCGCCTATTATTATTATTATTATAATATCCACATTCACTGGATATGAGCAATCACGTGCTCTGATTGGCTACGACAAGGCTATCAGCTCATATACCATGAGTAGAGAAAAACAAAATGGTGGAGCATATTGCTGAACCAACTGCGGACAAAATAAAAACTCAACTCAAAAACAAATTCCCAAAAAATACAAAAAAGCAACATTATATGGAATAAAAGTATTTGATGGTAAGAACATATCTTTTTTTTAATTTTTCAAGAATGATTATTGTAGCAGTTTTCACAAATTGCTCCTGTCATTTTGCCGGCTTGTTTACAACCCTGATTCCAAAAAAGTTGGGACAAAGTACAAATTGTAAATAAAAATGGAATGCAGTGATGTGGAAGTTTCAAAATTCCATATTCAGAATAGAACATAGATGACATATCAAGTGTTTAAACTGAGAAAATGTATCATTTAAAGAGAAAAATTAGGTGATTTTAAATTTCATGACAACAACACATCTCAAAAAAGTTGGGACAAGGCCATGTTTACTACTGTGAGACATCCCCTTTTCTCTTTACAACAGTCTGTAAACGTCTGGGGACTGAGGAGACAAGTTGCTCAAGTTTAGGGATAGGAATGTTAACCCATTCTTGTCTAATGTAGGATTCTAGTTGCTCAACTGTCTTAGGTCTTTTTTGTCGTATCTTCCGTTTTATGATGCGCCAAATGTTTTCTATGGGTGAAAGATCTGGACTGCAGCCTGGCCAATTCAGTACCCGGACCCTTCTTCTACGCAGCCATGATGCTGTAATTGATGCAGTATGTGGTTTGGCATTGTCATGTTGGAAAATGCAAGGTCTTCCCTGAAAGAGACGTTGTCTGGATGGGAGCATATGTTGCTCTAGAATCTGGATATACCTTTCAGCATTGATGGTGTCTTTCCAGATGTGTAAGCTGCCCATGCCACACGCACTAATGCAACCCCATACCATCAGAGATGCAGGCTTCTGGACTGAGCGCAGATAACGACTTGGGTCGTCCTTCTCCTCTTTAGTCCGAATGACACGGTGTCCCTGATTTCCATAAAGAACTTCAAATTTTGATTCGTCTGACCACAGAACAGTTTTCCACTTTGCCACAGTCCATTTTAAATGAGCCTTGGCCCAGAGAAGACGTCTGCGCTTCTGGATCATGTTTAGATACGGCTTCTTCTTTGAACTATCGAGTTTTAGCTGGCAACGGCAGATGGCATGGTGAATTGTGTTCACAGATAATGTTCTCTGGAAATATTCCTGAGCCCATTTTGTGATTTCCAATACAGAAGCATGCCTGTATGTGATGCAGTGCCGTCTAAGGGCCCGAAGATCACGGGTACCCAGTATGGTTATCCGGCCTTGACCCTTACGCACAGAGATTCTTCCAGATTCTCTGAATCTTTTGATGATATTATGCACTGTAGATGATGATATGTTCAAACTCTTTGCAATTTTACACTGTCGAACTCCTTTCTGATATTGCCCCACTATTTGTCAGCGCAGAATTAGGGGGATTGGTGATCCTCTTCCCATCTTTACTTCCGAGAGCCACTGCCACTCCAAGATGCTCTTTTTATACCCAGTCATGTTAATGACCTATTGCCAATTGACCTAATGAGTTGCAATTTGGTCCTCCAGCTGTTCCTTTTTTGTACCTTTAACTTTTCCAGCCTCTTATTGCCCCTGTCCCAACTTTTTTGAGATGTGTTGCTGTCATGAAATTTCAAATGAGCCAATATTTGGCATGAAATTTCAAAATGTCTCACTTTCGACATTTGATATGTTGTCTATGTTCTATTGTGAATACAATATCAGTTTTTGAGATTTGTAAATTATTGCATTCTGTTTTTATTTGCAATTTGTACTTTGTCCCAACTTTTTTGGAATCGGGGTTGTAATCCGAATACTCATACTGCCTTGGTGTAAAGTGACTGAAGGCAAATTCAAAATAACAAGGAAAGAAAACATCAGCAAACATGGCTGGAAATTGGAATGATATGTCATATCCTGGGCGGCACGGTGGTGTAGTGGTTAGCGCTGTTGCCTCACAGCAAGAAAGTCCGGGTTCAAGCCCCGTGGCCGGTGAGGGCCTTTCTGTGCGGAGTTTGCATGTTCTCCCCGTGTCCGTGTGGGTTTCCTCCGGGTGCTCCGGTTTCCCCCACAGTCCAAAGACATGCAGGTTAGGTTAACTGGTGACTCTAAATTGACCGTAGGTGTGAATGTGAATGGTTGTCTGTGTCTATGTGTCAGCCCTGTGATGACCTGGCGACTTGTCCAGGGTGTACCCCGCCTTTCACCTGTAGTCAGCTGGGATAGGCTCCAGCTTGCCTGCAACCCTGTAGAACAGGATAAAGCGGCTAGAGATAATGAGATGAGATGTCATATCCCGTCTCGCATATCTTACAAGTCTCACGGAGGTTTGTGTTCCATAACATCTTGTTAAACACAGTCAGGTAGGGATAGACAACACCCGTTACTTTACTGTTATGGAAGCTCGAGCAGGAATGAAATTGTGTTATTTATCCCATGTTGTTTGTACCTGAGACATTAATGGGTTTCATATGTGAAAGGAGCTTGTGTGTGTAGGATGCTCTGGCGTGGACTGATATCCCATCTAGGGTGTTTTCCACCTTACTCCCTGGATTCACTATGACACAGACTTGTATAAAGCTATTACTGACAATCACACTACTCTATTCTCCCACCCCTACATCAGTGGAACAGACCAGTGTAACGCTTTGAGCGGGTGGGTGGAGCACAGAAGTACGGCAGGCCAGAACTGAGTTACAAAAACTCTTTATTTTGACACTTTTCAGTGTTCCACTCTCCCAGCCACACAGACACGTGCACACACATTCGTCGTCTGGTTGGGGAGAGAGCTCCCTCCTCTGCTCTCTCTCTCTCCTTATATAGGGCGCGGTCACTGGGGAAGACACACAAACACACGTTAACTCACATCAGGTGCAGTGATTCTGCCACTTACCTTCCCTGACTCCGCCCTCCGGTCACAGACTGACGCTTGACCACGCCCCCGCTGCCACATACCCCCATCGCTCGACTCAGGCCGGGCAGCTGTCCAGCCTGCAGCTGACTCCTCCCCTTGACAGGAGAGGAAGTTCGCCACGACCATCTGCGCCCCCGGCCTGTGGATCACCTTGAAGTTAAAGGGCTGGAGTGCCAGATACCAACGGGTGATCTGCGCGTTGGCATCCTTCATGCGGTGGAGCCACTGGAGGGGTGCGTGATCCGCACAGAGGGTGAAAGGGCATTCCAGCAGGTAGTAGCGGAGGGCGAGGACCACCCACTTGATGGCTAAGCACTCTTTTTCTATTGTGCTGTAGCGCCCCTCATGCACCGACAGCTTTCTGCTGATGTACAGCACTGGACAGTCCTCCCCCTCCACCTCCTGGGACAGAACAGCCCCCAGCCCTCTGTCCGACATGTCCGTCTGCAACATAAAGGGGAGAGAAAAGTCAGGGGAGTGTAACAGTGGCCCCCCACACAGTGCAGCCTTCACCTCAGAGAAAGCCCGCTGGCATTGCTCCGTCCACTGGACCGGATCTGGTACCCCCTTTTTAGTGAGATCAGTCAGCAGGCTGGTGACGTCCGAATAATTAGGTATGAACCGACGATTGTAGCCAGCCAGCCCCAGGAACTGTCTCACCCCCTTTTTGGTCTTGGGCCTCGGGCAGGCCGCAATCACTGCTGTCTTATTAATTTGGGGACGCACCTGCCCATTGCCCAAGTGGAAGCCCAGATACCATACTTCCATCCGCCCAATCGCACACTTCTTTGGGTTGGCTGTGAGACCCGCTCGCCTCAGCGACCCAAGGACGGCTCTCAGGTGTTGTAGATGCCGTGGCCAGTCATTACTATAGATTATAATATCATCTAAGTATGCGGCAGCATAGGTGGCGTGGGGACGGAGGACCCTGTCCATAAGCTGCTGGAACGTAGCGGACGCCCCAAACAACCCAAAAGGAAGTGTGACAAATTGGTGTAAGCCAAACAGTGTGGAAAAGGTCGTTTTTTCTCAGGATAGTGGAGTCAAGGGGATCTGCCAATATCCCTTTGTTAAATCCAGTGTCGAATAAAAGTGAGCTGTGCCTAGTCGATCCAGCAACTCATCAATACGAGGCATTGGGTACGCATCAAATTTAGACACCGCCTTGACTTTTCTATAGTCCACACAGAACTGGACCGACCCGTCGGCCTTGGGAACCAAGACCACCGGGCTGCTCCAGTCACTGTGGGACTCCTCGACGATGTCCATTTCGAGCATGGCCTCGAGTTCTTCCCGGACCACTTTTTTCTTGTGTTCGGGTAGCCTGTAAGGGCGGCTGCGCACTACCACCCCTGGGGGCATCTCAATGTGGTGTTCTGTGAGGCGGGTGCGGCCGGGCAGGGGAGAGAACACGTCCGAAAATTCGGTCTGCAACTGGGCAACCTCCGTGAGTTGGGTCGGGGAGAGGTGGTCTCCACAGGGGACTGGAGAGGTAAGTGATGTCAATGTCCCTTTTTGAACCTCCGGCCCCAGCTCCGCCTTCTCCGGAACCAACGACACCAATGCCACAGGGACCTCCTTGTTCCAGAGTTTGAGCAGATTGAGGTGGTAAATCTGTAGCGCCCCACCCCTGTCCATTTGCCTCACCTCATAGTCAACGTCCCCGACTCGCCGTGTGACCTCAAAGGGTCCTTGCCACTTGGTGACCAATTTGGAGCTCAACGTGGGCAACAGTACAAGTACTTTATCTCCCGGTGAGAATTCCCTAAGGCACGTACCCCTGTCATACAGGCGGGTTTGCCGTTCTTGGGCCTGCTGCAAATTCTCCTGGGTTAGGTGTGTGAGTGTGTGGAGTTTTGTGCGCAGGTCAATAACGTCTTGAATTTCATTTTTGCTCGGGGAAGGTCCCTCCTCCCAATTTTCCCGCAGTACATCTAGGATGCTGCGTGGCTTATGCCCATATAATAATTCGAACAGGGAGAACCCCGTGGAGGCTTGTGGCACCTCTTGCACTGTGAATAACAGGGGTTCGAGCCATTTATCCCAATTGCATGTGTCCTCACGAACAAACTTTTTAATTATGTTCTTGAGTGTGCGATTGAACCGTTCGACTAAACCATCCGTTTGTGGGTGATAAATGCTGGTGCGGATCGGCTTAATTCCCAATAACCCATACAGTTCGCTCAGTGTGCGTGACATAAACAAAGTGCCTTGATCAGTCAGAATCTCTTTGGGGATTCTGACTCGGGAGATGATGTGGAAGAGCGCTTCCGCAATACTGCGTGCTGAGATATTGCGAAGAGGCACTGCTTCTGGGTATCACGTTGCATAGTCCACCAGAACTAAAATAAAGTGATACCCTCGTGTTGACCGATCTAATGGCCCGACGAGATCCGTCCCAATTCTTTTGAACGGGGTCTCGATTAATGGTAGAGGGCACAAAGGCACTTTTGGAATGGCCGCTGGATTTACTAACTGGCATTTGCGGCATGCTGTACACCACCTATGGACATCGCCGCGAATCCCTGGCCAATAGAACCGGGCCATTATTCGGGCTAGTGTCTTATCCTGCCCCAAGTGTCAAGCCATGGGATTAAAGTGAGCGGCCTGGAATACCAATTCCCAGCGGCTCTTTGGAATCAAAAGTTGTGTAATCGGCTCCTTAGTCTGAGTGTCCTGCATCACTCGGTATAACCTAGCCCTCATAATGGAGAAATAGGGGAAGGATGGGGCGGCGTATGGCTGGAGCATTTGACCATCGATTACTCTCACTTGGTCAAACGCATGCCGCAGAGTCTTGTCACACAATTGTTCTAACGGGAAATCCGTGAGGGATTCCCCGAGAGAAGGAGGAGGAGCCTGCGGCTCCTTGCTCTGATGCGGTGATGACGTAGACGGCTCTGTGACAGCTGCTCCTGCCAATGCCACACCGGGACCTCCCCCTGCTGTACTATGGCAGGACCCACTCTTAACTAAATGAGTCATTAATTCCCGAAATCCCAGCCAATCCGACCCCAAAATTATCGAGTGGGTAAGGCGAGGATTAACTGCTGCCTTTACACTAAATTTTTCCCCTTGAAAAAGAATGTGGACCGACACTAAAGGGTAGTTGTGAACATCCCCATGCACACACAATACCTTCACCAATTGTGCTCCCCCCAATGCCTCATCTTGCACCAGGCTTTGATGGATTGAGGTCTGATTACAGCCAGAGTCCACCAAAGCCTGATACGTATCCCCTTGGACACTCACTGGTATGCGATATGCTCCGGCCCGATCGAGGGCGGCTCCTGGCGCATCAGGGATCCGGACCACCACGTCTACCTCCATTTCCGAGCACTGCTGCTGGAGGTGCCCTGGCTCCCCGCAGCGCCAGCAAACCGGCCTGGGCTTTCTCTCTGCACCGGCACTCTGGGGCTCACTGACCTGAGGGGGGGAAGAGACAGACACGGAAGTGGGAAACGGGAGGGCACCGCGGGTGCGGCGGGTCGGCTGGGGTGGAACCGGCCCCTGCCTCCGCGGTGGGGGAACGGGGCGAGGACGAGACACAGAAGGGGAGGGGGAGAGAGAAAGAGAGGAGAGGGGAGAAGAGGAGATCTGCTGTCCTGCCATCGGAACAGCTGCCAAATGGTCCTCCGCCAGCTCGATGGCCTGATCCAGCGACGCCGGGCGATGGCACTGGACCCACTCCGCGGTCCCTTTGGGTAGTCGGGCGATGAACTGTTCCAGTACCACCAGATCGATGATTCCCTCGGTGTCGCAGTTGTCAGCCCTCAGCCACCGCCGGCAGGCATCCCGGAGTTGCTGGCCAAATGCGAACGGCCAGCCGACCTCCTCCAGGCATAGAGCACGGAAGCACTGTCGATGTTGTTCTGGAGTGCACCCCACACGCTGGAGGACGGCCCGGCAGAGGTCTGTGTAGACCAGCCGGCTGTCGGCGGGGAGCTGTAGCGCGGCCAGCTGCACCTTGCCCGTTAGCAGGGGGAGGAGGCGCGCCGCGCGCTGTTCCACCGGCCAGCCCGAGGCCTCTGCTGCTTGTTCAAAGAGCGTGAGGAAGGCCTCGGGGTTGTCGTGCGGGCCCATCTTCGTTAGGGTGAGGTGGGGAGGGCCTGCGGCGGTAGAGGTGGTGGACTCCGCCAACGCGAGGAGGTGCCGGAACGCCTGACGATCTTCCTGCTGTGCCAGCACCAGGGCCTCGAACCTTTGCTCCTGCTCCTTCCGGAGGGCGACTAGCGCCTGGTGCTGGCTCTGCTGGGCTGTGGCGAGGGCGTGGACCAGGCCCGCAAAGGGGGAGGACTCCATGGGGCTGTTCTCTGTGCTCCGGTCCCGGGTTTCGGCACCACTGTAACGCTTTGAGCGGGTGGGTGGAGCACAGAAGTACGGCAGGCCAGAACTGAGTTACAAAAACTCTTTATTTTGACACTTTTCAGTGTTACACTCTCCCAGCCACACAGACACGCGCACACACATTCGTCGTCTGGTTGGGGGGAGAGCTCCCTCCTCTGCTCTCTCTCTCTCCTTATATACGGTAGGGCGCGGTTACTGGGGAAGACACACAAACACACGTTAACTCACATCAGATGCAGTGATTCTGCCACTTACCTTCCCTGACTCTGCCCTCCGGTCACAGACTGACGCTTGACCACGCCCCCGCTGCCACATCCAGTTTTGTGGAAAGCTTATTTCCTCACTCGCGACTGACACCAATATGAGCGTTATTGAAATTCCTACAGGATCAGCATCAGGGTTTAAACGCATATGGTTTGAAATGAAGTGATCAGAGACGGCATTAATGTGACATGACTCCATCAGGATCCTGGGGAGCTGCTCTATCTTTCTCTCCCCAGGTGACCTGGAGTATTCTGGATGTTCCATGCAATACACACGCATGCACATGTGGACCCCTCTCTGCAGGTGAGCCTTCTTTCCAATCTCTGTCAGCTGCATTTGTGATCAGAGCGAGTCGTATAAAAGCATTAGTGCATGACTAATAAATGCACATACACATTCAGATTTCTATCTCGGCTCTGGGAGAGAAAGCGATGGGAGAAACCATGGCACGAAGAGCGCACATGTAATTAAATAATTAAATTAGCACTAATTAACATTTGGGTGATGACTTTTACAGCTTGTAATAGGAGAGTGGGAAAAAACCCACGAGTCAACTTCCTAATGATTCCTGTGTGCGCTGCGTCTCTTTGCCTCAGTTGCCCTAAGTGCAGATAAAGCAACCATCTGCTGGTAATTAGATCTAAATAATATCAGACGCCGTAGCTAATCACGTTGACTGCACATTTAATTAAAACTGCAATGGAATTTTTTGCCTTATTCCATCCATTTCATTTACCTTCTGGAAAGATCACAATCTCTCATCGCACAAAAATACTACATTCATCATGCAAGATGGCCATAAAGACTGGAAAAGGCGGAATTACCCTCAAAAATTATACACACTTTAAAACACCAACATAGCCAATACTGATCTTTTATAGCTCATTTCCGTTAAATGAGAGTAGATGCTGGCTTGTAACAGCGGCCCACTACGGCAGTGAGGCTGGCCATAATGGCTTTTTATTTGCTTAATCTCCAAATTAAATGGTGTTTGAAGCTGAAGGCCTGCTCTTTTCTCCTATGCTATTATCACCATCATCATGAACGCATTTTCCTGCCGAGACCAATTTGAATAAGACGAGCAGGCCGTCTCCAGGCTGTGATATGTGTGTGTGTAATGAAGAGAGACATAGAATGAATGAGAGAGAGAGAGAGAGAGAGAGAGAGAGAGAGCTCTAATAATGGGTGTTGGGTAATGGCCCTCCTGGAAGACCTGAAGTGTTTCTAGTTGGTTCCCAGCTGCCAGAGATGTATGCAAACATGGATCACTGACAGATGGGTGGATACACTTATAAAGACATCACACACGTGTGCATACAAGCAAATCGAAATGGCAATCTGTGTCCTGTCTTTCTTTCATCATTGGTTCAACACTCAAAATTATATTCATCAAATCAGCGATGAGCTTTTCACATAATTCCCTCTTTTCAATTCAATTAGTCCTCAAGATGGTGTGACTACAAGGGGGATTTTTCTGGATTTAATTAACCATAAATGAACATCTCTATGAGACACGCACTCACGTCTTTGACTGCACTGAAACATCTATATTACATCAATGTTAGAAAAAGAGAATTCAAGTTGAAGTTGGATATACATGTAAATAGAAACCAGGAAAAAGCATGCTAGTTGAGGGTGTCTTTAAAATATTGATACAGTTTCAAATCTATTGTAAATGGTGATGATGAGCTGGTTTCCCAGTTTAAAAAAAATGTAGTTGCTGCATTTGTTCAGTTAATTCTTTCATTTCTTCTTCTTTCTTCTTTCATTCTTTCATTTCTTCTTCTGCCAAAAACCCCCCAGCCATATTAAAGTTAGTCTGCCTTTCATATTTTTCAAGTGTAGGTCATAAAAAGAATTTTCCCCGACACCCAATTATTTTTGTTTAGTGGACCGAAAGCTACTGAATTCGAATCACAGACTTCCAATTTTATTAGTTTTTTTTCCTAATAGAACAATTAATTAATTTAGGGCCACATGGCCCTAAATTCTCCACTATTTTTTCCTGCTTCACCATGACCCAATTCAAAATACTATGTCCTGCATCACGTGGTGGGCGTTCCCCGTTCGCGCAAGGCATTGTGGGATACAAATTTGAAACAGGAGAAGAAAATGGAGGACGTGAGTGTGTGAATGAAACGTGAAAGACCGACTATAGTAACGGAAAGCGAGAAGAAAAGACATTATGTTATATATGAAGGAAAGGAAACGCAGGACCAAACTAATAAATATCGGTGGTCAGCGAGCACCTCAGTGTGATCAGCTGTTCGTTAGCGACAGAATGATGGAACTGTCAGTGCACGCTCAAAGGTAAACCTGTGCATGCGCACACGGACTTCCTCTGTCTGCTTGACTGTGTGAAGCGAGCGATTTCATGCACATTATTTGCTGTAATTCCTTCAAATTAAATAACTTCCCAGCCACAGAATGGCCTGATATTTTGTGAGATATGACAGAAATAAACATCTATCACAATGACCAAATTTCAGAGGGAACTAAATTTCACCGATTTGATGAAATTGAAAGGCAGACTCACTTTAAATCATTTCTGCAGTGTCTTGCAGTTCTAAACTGTCAGAAACAGGGGTACAGTAGGAGTCCATTTCTGTCCCCCAAGGTACAATCTACACTAATGTACCCCCTAGGGCTCATTATTGTACCTCAGGGTAACTATGTGTACCTTTTTAGGGCCAAAAAGGTATATCTCATCTCATTATCTCTAGCCGCTTTATCCTTCTCCAGGGTCGCAGGCAAGCTGGAGCCTATCCCAGCTGACTACGGGCGAAAGGCGGGGTACACCCTGGACAAGTCGCCAGGTCATCACAGGGCTGACACATAGACACAGACAACCATTCACACCTACGGTCAATTTAGAGTCACCAGTTAACCTAACCTGCATGTCTTTGGACTGTGGGGGAAACCGGAGCACCCGGAGGAAACCCACGCGGACACGGGGAGAACATGCAAACTCCACACAGAAAGGCCCTCGCCGGCCCCGGGGCTCGAACCCAGGACCTTCTTGCTGTGAGGCGACAGCGCTAACCACTATACCACCGTGCCGCCCAAAAAAAGGTATATATACGGTATATATATATGTTCCCTAGTAGTATTTAAAGAGTACAAATAAGTACTTTAGAGGGTACTGCCTCAGTGACAAGCTGTTGTATCCCTAAAGCTATAATAATGTACTTTATTTTCTTAGAGTGTAGTTTCTGTCATCAGCTAAACAGCACCATAGCTCATAATAACACTGAATAATTTTCTACAAAAACAAAAATAACCTGCTATATTTGCAATGCCAAACTGAATCTATGGAGTGGAAGAAAGAGAGCTTCGGAACGTTTTCCCCCCAGCAGGTACTCTATAACACTATAACTTGTGAATAAAGTACTTTTCTTTGAACAATTTATTGGCACATTTTAGGGCCCTTTGCAAAAGCAATGACAGTTATTTTTATTAGTCTTCCCAAAATGGCCAAAATGGTGCATATGTATTATCACAATATCAATTCCTCGTTTTTAGGTCTTTATGTACCATACTGCATTCTTACAAAATTGACAAAGGATGTGTCTGGGGGGGCGGCACAGTAGTGTAATGGTTAGCACTGTTGCCTCACAGCAACAAGGTCCTGGGTTTGAGCCCAGCAGCCTTTCTGTGTGGAGTTTCCATGTTCTCCCCGTGTCCGCGTGGGTTTCCTCCGGGTGCTCCGGTTTTCCCCACAGTCCAAAGACATGCAGGTTAGGTTAATTGGTGGCTCTGAATTGACCGTAGGTGTGAATGTGAGTGTGAATGGTAGTTTGTCTCTGTGTGTCAGCCCTGCGATGACCTGGCGACTTGTCCAGGGTGTACCCCGCCTCTCGCCCGTAGTCAGCTGGGATAGGTTAGGGAGCACCCAGAGGAAACCAATGCGGGATGGGATAGGCTCCAGCTTGCCTGCGACCCTGTAGGACAGGATAAGCGGCTACAGATAATGGATGGATGGATGGATGGATGGATATACCATACTGCATTCTTACGAAATTGACAAAGGATGTGTCTGGGGGGTGACATGGTGGTGTAGTGGTTAGCACTGTTGCCTCACAGCAAGAAGGCCCTGGGTTCGAGTCCAGTGGCCGGCGAGGGCCTTTCTGTGTGGAGTTTGCATGTTCTCTCCTTGTCTGCGTGGGTTTCCTCCGGGTACTTGGGTTTCCCCCACAGTCCAAAGACATGCAGGTTTGGTTAATTGGTGGCACTAAATTGACCATAGGTGTGAATGTGAATGGTTGTTTGTCTCTGTGTCAGCCCTGCGATGACCTGGCGACTTGTCCAGGGTGTACCCTGCCTCTCGCCCATAGTCAGCTGGGATAGGCTCCAGCTTGCCTGCGACCCTGTAGAACAGGATAAATGGCTACAGATAATGGATGGATGGATGGATGGATGTGTCTGGGAAGAAGGGGGGCAAGTGGAAGCATTACTACTTCACAGCTCTGTGGTCCTCGGTTCAATCGTGAGCTCAGGTTATTATCTGTGTAGAGTTTCAGCATGTTCTCCCAGTGCCCATGCAGAGGTTCTTCAGGTTCTCAAAAAAAAAAAGAATGAACATCTCATTCATTCATCTCATGAGCTTGGTTTACTGTCTGTGTGGAATTTCACATGTTCTGTCTGTCTGTTTCTCTGGTTTCCTCCCACCTCCGAAACCACACATGTGCATGGATTGGCTAAGACAACTTGCCCCGAGGTGTAAATAAATGCGCTAATGGGTGTGTCCATGGTGTCCTAAGATGGACTGGCGTTCCTGGGATAGGAATCCACCGGATACAGTGGTTACTGAAAGTGACTGACCGGATCGGGGAAAGTCCTTTAAAGATGCAGTTATACAAAGCAATATCATACATTGCTTTGCTAGTGTTTGTTAGTGAAGTGTTAGTGCTTGTTAGTGAAGTGTTAGTGCAGAGCCTTGTCTACAAATTTGCTTAACTGAATAAATTCACTTTGCCTATTTTTGTCTGAGCCTCTTCACGCCAGATGGAAAACAGTCTTCAGGATGTCTGTGAAAAAATTTTCCAAGGAAACAACCTTTTTTGGTGGCATGTACACAGACTTTCAGCCAGAAATGAGAACACAAAGTGATTAAAGTGTTATTAAAGTGAAGAAACTTTTTTTCCCTGGTGCAAACAGACAGACAGAGAGAGACCGAGACAGAGAGAGTGCGAAACGTTGGAAGCCGGCAGGCTGTGACCACCTCTGCCGTGCTACAGGACTGTTTTGCAGACGCTGACGCCAGTAGTGCCACTGCGCCTGCTGCTGGTACTCGTTTAAACATGCTGGCAGTGCCAGTTCAACTCTTCTCCATGTGTTTCTGCTCTGCTTCAGACATCTGCCTGCCAAGACAAATTCAAGAGCTTTTACTATTCATAGCATTGAAACACTTCCCTGATGTAATCGCTGGAACTGGCACTACAAGGCCAAGTGGAAATTTATCGTTTTCAGTCATTATTTAAGGACAAGTTGAAAAAAAAGATGAATGTATGATTATGCCAGTGGAAGAGTCATCCTTTATTTCTGAAGGGGATTTTAAGTGAATTCGTTCATGTGTGTACCTTTTTAATATTCTTGTGAACATACAGTGCCTTGCAAAAGTATTCATCCCCCTTGGTGTTTGTCCTGTTTAGTTGTATTACAAGCTGAAATTAAAATGGATTTTTTTTTGGGGGGGGGGGGGGGGGGGTTAGCACCATTTGATTTACACAACATGCCTTCCATTTTAAAGGTGCACAGTTTTTTTTTTTTTTAATTGTGACACAAATAATAATTAAGATGATAAAACAGAAATCTGGAGTGTGCATAGGTAGTCACCCTCCAAAGTCAATACTTTGTAGAGCCACCTTTTGCTACAATTACAGCTGCAAGTGTCTTGGGGTAAGGCTAGGCTGACACTTGCACGATTCCGTGGCACGCATTGGCACGACTCGAGTCGTGCCAGTGCGCAAACTAGTCGTAAACTGGCATGAAGTGTGCGTAAACCTGTCGTGACTGCGTGCCATGTCGGGACGAGAATTTTGAAATGTTCAAAATTTTGGTCACGACAAAATTTCGCGACCGGGTCGTGAACTATGTGCAAACTGTTCGTGATCTCGTCGTGAACTCGTCGGGATGATGCGTGCCAGTGCGTGGAAGTGCGTGCCATGCCACGACTGTCACGAACTGCCACGAATAATTCACGAACAGCTCACGTCGAGTTCACGAGTAGTTCACGACATGTTCACGAATTGGTGCATGGCCGTGCCTTCCCACTGACACGGTCACGCATTGATGGCACAAGCAGTTCACGACTAGTTTACGCACTTCACGAACAGTTTGCGCATGGCACGAGCAGTTCACGACGAGTTCACGAGCAGTTCACGACTACTGCGCGACAGTGGCGCTCGCGTCGGTGCGGGGGTATATATAGGGCTTCCCGGACACTTCTCGCCATTCGCAATTTTTTTTCTTGCTTTTTTCTTTAATGTCTTTTATTTTCTATTCCTTCATGACTTTTTTTTTAGGGGGGGGTTCGTTTCTTTTATTTCAAAAATGGAACAACTGTGGATGCAGCTCATGAAGCTACTACCATTCTTTCTTGCCAAGGGACAGCACCAGCAGGGGACATGTAGTAATGTGACAGGTAGTCTCGCTGATCCTTTGCATCCTTCTGGGTATGATGGCCGGTTAGAGGCAGCAGCCCCTGCAGGTGTCGGTCAGTCCTCCATCCACCAGGGATCAGATCATGTGTGTCCGGATCTTCGCGGTCCACTTCTGAAATTGCGTGTGGGTATCTGATGAGGATGAGGTTGTGCATGACACAGGCATGCCCAAGTCGGCACGACACCGTCCGAATTGCGCAAACTCGTCGTGCCAATGCGGGAAGTGCGTAAACTATGCGCAAACTATGCGTGAACTCGTCGTGCCAGTTCGTGAATGTGGACGGGCACGCATTCGTGAACTCGTCGTGAACTATGCGTGAACTAGTCGTGAACAGTGCGGGAGCCTCCCAGTTCGTGCCCCAAAATGGCACGACTTGCCACGACAAAATCGTGGCCAAAAGTCGTGCAAGTGTCAGCCTAGGGTAAGTCTCTATTAGCTTAGCACATGTAACCACTGGGATTTTTGCCCATTCCTCAAGGCAAAACTGCTCCAACTCCTTCAAGTTAGATGGGTTGCGTTGGTGTACAGCAATCTTTAAGTTATCCCACAGATTCTCAGTTGGATTGCAGTCTGGGCTTTGATTAGGCCATTCCAAGATATTTAAATGTTTCCCTTTAAACCACTCCAGTGTAGCTTTAGCAGTATGTTTAGGGTCATTGTCCTGCTAGACCGTGAACCCTTGTCCCAGTCTCAAACCTCTGGCTGACTCAAACAGGTTTTCCTCCAGAATTGCCCTGTATTTAGTGTCATCCATCTTTCCTTCACTCCTGACCAGCTTTCCTGTCCTTGCAGATGAAAAACACCCCCACAGCATGATGCTGCCACCATCATGCTTCACTGTAGGAATGGTGTTCTCAGGGTGTTGGGTTTGCGCCACACATGGCGTTTCCCACGATGGCCAAAAAGTTAAATTTTTGTCTCATTTGACCAGAGAATCTTCTTCCATGTGTTTGGGGAGTCTGCCACATGCTGTTGGGCAAACTCCAAACGTGATTTTTTGAGCAATGACTTTTTTCTGGCCGCTCTTCCATAAAGCCCTGCTCTGTGGAGTGTATGGCTAAAAGTGGTCCTATGGACAGATACTACCATCTCCACTGTGGATCTTTGCAGCTCCTTCAGTGTTATCTTTGGTGTCTTTGTTGCATCTCTGATTAATGCCCTCCTTGCCCGGTCTGTGAGTTTTGGTGGGCGGCCTTCTCTTGTCAGGTTTGTAGTGGTGCCATATTCTTTCCATTTTGCTATAATGGACTTAATGGTGTTCCCTGGGATATTCAAAGTTTGGGATTTTTTTATGGCCCAACCCTGATCTACACTTCTCCCACAAAAAAAATCATGGCCCACTAGAGGGTGCTTCGTGTCCCAGGCCCAGTGATTGAGAAATGCTGCCCTATCCAACATTAGCTACAGAAAGGCAAGATGCCCAAGGAGACTTGCCATTTTTATATATATCACTGTGCAAAAGTCTTAGGCACATATTAAGAAATGCTGTAGATCAAAAATGGTTTAAAAAATAATGAAATTAAATACTATAAACAGCAGTAAGCCATAATAAATGAAATAAAGTCAATATCTGGTGTGAGACGACCCTTTGCTTTAAAAAAACCAGTAATCTCAGGTACAGTAAGTGCAGTTTTATAAGGAAATGAGCTGTAGGTTTTACTGAGCGTCTTACAGAACCAGCCACAGTTCTTCTGGACACTTTGACTGTCACACTCGCTTCTTCATATTGCACCAAAACCCAGCGGCCTTCATTATGTTTTCTTTTTAATCTGAAAAGCGCTCTCTTATGGAATATGCTGCTCAAATACAAACATTTTTTTTCTGTCACATTTAATTTTGTGCTGGAAAATGAACATTTGGACTCTAAAATGTTTTTGTACCGACTCGATAATGTAGAAGTCATAAAATAGAAATCTATAACAAAGTTTGTATGAAAAAAATAGTGTGCCTAAGACTTTTGCACAGTACTGTATATATAATTTACATTACTAAGGCTAGACTGCTAGCTATCATAAGATAACCTGACAGGATTGGTTAAGTTGATGTCCCTAATCTTGACTACAAATGCTAGCTAGCTTACGTCAGCTAGCTAACATAACATTCACGAAAATATTCAACACTAGCAAGCTTGAAAGCTGAGTGCCTTTACAGAGACAGTGAACCAGACCCTGTTCCATAACTCCATCATAATATTTCTTTACAGGTTAAATCAGGTGTACAGAGTTAATTACTAACTGCAGACTACACTAGCAGTGATGAAAGGGCACACAGCAATCACGGCTATACCAAACATCTGGTCAGAACAGACAGTGAGACGACACAATATGACAGTCAAACCAGAACCAGAACCTCAGAGCGCCATTAGCTGCCAGTGTTTGTGCCATTGCTCCTTAAGCCATGTTGGTACACCACAGGCATGACGCACTACTGCAAACCAAAGCAACTGCTTCTGTACTTTTCATACCAGTTTTCTACTAAAGTGTTTCAGTTTTGGATATGACAGTGTCATGAGTATGCTTGGATGTAAGTTATTTTTATGCAATTAGCAGATGTGGAAACCACTTTAAAACTTGGCGATGTTTTCCTTGAGATGGTTTTAATTAACTAATCTGTCAGCTGTATGCGTGCACTTTAGGATATTTATGGTTTTAAGACAGAGTGGTAAAATAGACATTCATCAGCACAAAAAAACTCAGCTTACATGAGAATTTTGTCAAACATTACTGCACATGCTAACTGCATATTACTGACTCAGCAGCAGTAGGCCTAACCTTTAAATTTGAAACCATTCTAGAGGCTGTACGTCTCCCACAGACTCTACTGTTCATCGGTTACAATCAACTTAAAGCCTCTTGGTATATAATCCGGGTCACCGTTTTCCCCTACTGCACACAGGATTGGTAAAGCCTTATAAAGATTATTAACCCTTTGGCCTCTTCACTTATAGTCCATTCTACTATCAAACAGCACAGTAAACAGTCGTGTTTTTCGCTCAATAGCCTGCTCAAGTGGAAGTTTATTAACTGTGGGTCACTGCCTGGATTTCTCCGCCGTTCAAAATGGCTGCCTTTCAGTAGGCAGGGAGATGGGCAGCCATTAATCAGAGCTCTGGCAGCTGCTGGAGTCAAAACTGAATTCTCAAGATTTTTGTTCGGAGGACAGAAATCCTATGAAGGATCAGAAGCCATGGTTTACACAGGTACAGAGAATTGGTGAAACTCAAACCAGGCTAGTTTGTTGTTGATGGAGTTTTGTGTTGGTAAAAAAAAAAAAAGAGGAAAAAGACTGGCAGAAGGCAGAAGGTAAAATATTGTATTCATTCATTCATCTTCAGGAAGTGCTTTATCTTGGTCAGGGTCATGGTGGATGCTGAGTCTATCCCAGGAACACTGTGGCGTGAGGCAGGAATACAGCCTGGGTGGGATGCCAGTTCATTGCAGGACACCATGAAGACACATGTTCACACTTCAGGGCAATTTAGATTCACCAATTCACCTACACTGACCGCAAGTTGGCCTTGTGGTTAGCGTGTCCGCTTTTCGATCGGGAGATCGCGAGTTCTATTTACGGTCGAGTCATACCAAAGGCCATCATAAAAATGGTACCTACTGCCGTCTGGCAAGGCACGCTGCAATACAGATGCGAGTGGGGAGTCAAACTCTCACGGTTACCAGAGGACCCGCCCCCCACTGTAACCCTAGCTATGTACTGTAATAGGCGAGAGGCCGAGGGCTACGGAAATGGGGCTCAGCGCTGCCCTATGTGCTACATGGTGTGGGAAGGACTTTGATTGATTGATTTGAATTCACCTACATGTGTGTTGGGAGGAAACCGGAGAACCTGGAGGAAACCCAAGTGGACAGAAGGAGAACATGCACAGACAGTAACCCAAGCTCAGGATCAAAACAGGAACCCTGTATTCGTGAGTCGGCAACATTGGTGCAACACTGCTGTAGAAGGTAAAACATCATCCATCCATCCATCCATCCATCCATCCATCCATCCATCCATCCATCCATCCATCCATCCATCCATCCATCCATTATCTGTAGCCACTTATCCTGTTCTACAGGGTTGCAGGCAAGCTGGAGCCTGGTAAAACATAATTTCCTATTTTATTCCCATTATACGTTTAACATCGAGTGCAGGATAATTTATTTAAGCTTCCTGGAGACTGAGGCTCTAAATTCCGCGGTGGAAGTGAGCAGGTGGATGAAGATATTTTTACTTTTTTACACAGGAGAGAAGACAGAAGCTTCTATCTCTATTATGAACAGAAGGACTAAGGCCTAAGGCGGGGAGTGTTGGCCAGCAGCATTCACCGGTGGGCAGGTGTCCAGTGAGCGCCAGTTGGAGAATCAAGCACCATTCCGATTGGCATGCACGAGCTGGTAGCGTCTTCTGTCTCAAGACAGCTGTGGCGCAGCAGTGCGCAACGCCGCCATCAGGTGTGTGTTAGTGCTGCAGAATGCTGATAGCTCGGCAAAACAGTCCACTGGTGAGATCTAGGTTGCTGACAGATTTTCCTCCTGAACAGAGATAGAAAGGAGAAGGAGGCACAGCAGGACAAATGGTGACCTTTGGGAAGATTAATTTGTTTACCAACAAAGGCAGGGGCTGTCATTGCTGTGTACGGTTGACCTTTATGTTACTGTCAGCAGGTTGGGAAGGTTTGCAGTTTGAGTCATCTGTTCATCCTGATCCTCATCATCAGAACCAGGACAGTTGGACAGTCAGTTAACGGAGTGTATATGACCAATTTTTAAAAGATGAATAGGTCTGGATGGGAGACATCATAAGTACAGTTGTCACTCCGTGGGACAATACAGGCAAGATAATTCAATAATTTACTCTAGAGTCATTATTCATTTTAATTATCTTAAAAACTCTTCTGCTATTATTTAGTATTAGATAATTGTAAAATGGCACATGTCTAAAAAAGTGACAATGGATTTGTGTAGTAATTGAGATCAGAGACATTTGATTCAGTACGTTGCGAGAACATTCCTTCAACTGGCTCATAAATGTCTTGCTGCAGTAACACAATACATCAGTGTAATGTAAGGCATTAATGGTGGCCCACAATGAAGCTCAGCAAGAGGAAAACCAGGTGTTGGTGAACAATAGCCATCAAGGAGCTTTAAACAATCAGCTTATGTACTTCAGACGCAATAGTCTCCAACTACCCCAGTGTGTCAGACATGTATGTCTTGACCTGTCTGCCTGTTGGGGTTTGCCTTTTTGAATCAGAAACCTGAGACTGTCTGTGACTGATTTAACAGCAGACCATTAGGACCTACTTTGGCCAACAGAGGGCACCAAGAACTCCTTCACAAGAGAATTCAGACACTTCACACCTAATCTGTACTGGTCTGTTTCCCCGAGCAAATTCTTTGGATCGTTTGGATGTCAAGACTGTAACTCATTTAAGGCTGAGATTTGCTAAGTGTAAGATTTCAGTACAAATCTGTCGCAGTTAAAATTCCTGTCTGTACTAGCACTGAAGTTTGGGATCTGACAGATTTCCAGTGGTAAGGCTGAGGTGCTTGACCTCTGGCTACTGACTAAATCATCTATCAGGCTCTCTCTATTATCTAATTTTCCATTACATACAATGACTTCCAGACACATTACATCATTCTTTACTCATGTAAGTAGGAGTTATTAAGATAAAGAGTTGAATGCTACTTGAGTTAATGTGTTATTCATTAGTAAAGAAAACATTGTGGTGATGCGTGCTAGCAGCAATCATTACCCTTTGTATAAAAAAAGGACATCACTATAGTTCCCCCCCCCCTTTAGAAATGGACATGTGGTATGGGAACTGAATATTCAGAAACATCTATAGATTTCTCAAACCACTAAAGAGGGTTTGTCTGAGTTCCAATCATGCATTTACACTAATTTAAGTATTTCAACTTTTGTATTCGAAGATAAAGACTACAAAGTATTGTATATTTACAACCCCGATTCCAAAAAAGTTGGGACAAAGTACAAATTGCAAATAAAAACAGAATGCAATAATTTACAAATCTCAAAAACTGATATTGTATTCACAATAGAACATAGACAACATATCAAATGTCGAAAGTGAGACATTTTGAAATTTCATGCCAAATATTGGCTCATTTGAAATTTCATGACAGCAACACATCTCAAAAAAGTTGGGACGGGGCAATAAGAGGCTGGAAAAGTTAAAGGTACAAAAAAGGAACAGCTGGAGGACCAAATTGCAACTCATTAGGTCAATTGGCAATAGGTCATTAACATGACTGGGTATAAAAAGAGCATCTTGGAGTGGCAGCGGCTCTCAGAAGTAAAGATGGGAAGAGGATCACCAATCCCCCTAATTCTGTGCCGACAAATAGTGGAACAATATCAGAAAGGAGTTCGACAGTGTAAAATTGCAAAGAGTTTGAACATATCATCATCTACAGTGCATAATATCATCAAAAGATTCAGAGAATCTGGAAGAATCTCTGTGCGTAAGGGTCAAGGCCGGAAAACCATACTGGGTGCCCGTGATCTTCGGGCCCTTAGACGGCACTGCATCACATACAGGCATGCTTCTGTATTGGAAATCACAAAATGGGCTCAGGAATATTTCCAGAGAACATTATCTGTGAACACAATTCACCGTGCCGTCCGCCGTTGCCAGCTAAAACTCTATAGTTCAAAGAAGAAGCCGTATCTAAACATGATCCAGAAGCGCAGACGTCTTCTCTGGGCCAAAGCTCATTTAAAATGGACTGTGGCAAAGTGGAAAACTGTTCTGTGGTCAGACGAATCAAAATTTGAAGTTCTTTATGGAAAACTGGGACGCCGTGTCATTCGGACTAAAGAGGAGAAGGACGACCCAAGTTGTTATCAGCGCTCAGTTCAGAAGCCTGCATCTCTGATGGTATGGGGTTGCAGTAGTGCATGTGGCATGGGCAGCTTACACATCTGGAAAGACACCATCAATGCTGAAAGGTATATCCAGGCTCTAGAGCAACATATGCTCCCATCCAGACGACGTCTCTTTCAGGGAAGACCTTGCATTTTCCAACATGACAATGCCAAACCACATACTGCATCAATTACAGCATCATGGCTGCGTAGAAGAAGGGTCCGGGTACTGAACTGGCCAGCCTGCAGTCCAGATCTTTCACCCATAGAAAACATTTGGTGCATCATAAAATGGAAGATACGACAAAAAAGACCTAAGACAGTTGAGCAACTAGAATCCTACATTAGACAAGAATGGGTTAACATTCCTATCCCTAAACTTGAGCAACTTGTCTCCTCAGTCCCCAGACGTTTACAGACTGTTGTAAAGAGAAAAGGGGATGTCTCACAGTGGTAAACATGGCCTTGTCCCAACTTTTTTGAGATGTGTTGTTGTCGTGAAATTTAAAATCCCCTAATTTTTCTCTTTAAATGATACATTTTCTCAGTTTAAACATTTGATATGTCATCAATGTTCTATTCTGAATAAAATATGGAATTTTGAAACTTCCACATCATTGCATTCCGTTTTTATTTACAATTTGTACTTTGTAATCGGGGTTGTAGAAGTTATTCCACAAAATTGAGTCGTACATGAGCTGATAGCCGACGAGACACATAGCACTGAGTTGGCTATAAGCTATGTATGACTCGATTTCGTAGAATGTTTTATTCTATCCACATTCACTGGATTTTGAGAAACAGAGCATTTTATTTTTTGCAAATTCGATAAATAAAAACTTTATACAAAGCGTCCAACAAAATAATTTCCACTTAAAATGTAAACAAACCGGCGAAATGACAGGAGCAATTTGTGAAAAATGCGATAATAATAATTCTTGAAAAATAAGAAAAGATCCATTCTTACCATGAAATACTTTTATTCCATCTTTTGTTGATTTTTTAAAATATTTTTTGAGGTTTTGTTCTCGAGGAGAGTTTTTATTTCGTCCTCGGTTGGTTCAGCAACACGCGCCGCCATTTTGTTTTTCTCTACTCACGGTATATGAGCTGATATCGTAGTAGTAGAGTAGCCAATCAGAGCACGCGATTGCTCATATCCAGTGAATGTAGATAGAATAATACACTATATCTTTGACTAGAAAAAAAAATAGAAGATATCTTTAGTAATATTTTACTGGGAGAAATTCTTATTCCAGGTATCTACGAAATTAGGACTTTTTAACGGATCATATACAGTCTACATACCCATAAAGCAGTTTTTACTAGCTGCAATTCCAGCTTGATATATCTGCAGTATTTAATATAACCCTAGCTATCTGTGTAACTAAACATGCAGTATCTTGAATAAACATTATGCATAGTAAAATTAGACTAATTTGACCAATTGACTTGAATTTGACAAAATAGTTGGTGGCATTTGAGGCTGAAATGGCTTGCCGAATACAATTTTGAGCACTGTACAAACTCGACCTTTGACCTCAGAAGAATTGGAATTGCTGCTTGTGCTTTTCATGGGAAAACTTTCTCACGAGTCTTGTCTTTCATAGCTTTAGGGTGTAAATATTATCTGACAAAATCAACCCAAATGCTACATGCTTTGTGTAATGCTTCAGTGCAGCGAGATTAGCGTATTTGAAAGTATTTCTCATGTAAGGGCAATTTACCCATTTGAATAAACAAGTAGAGATGTAGTCACATAAGTGGGCAATTCAAGCATGACATGAGTCATGTAAGTGCACGTCTGTAGTGCTGAGGTGAGAGTGAATACTCAACCTGTGTCCCATTATTATATCACTGGAGTGTGGGAGAGCAATAGATTAGCAGGTTCGTCTCACCCTGCCCTGAGGGTCTCCTGAACAAAGACTCCTGTCATTTTTGAATAGAATACAGTGTCTATACAGTCTGCTATGGGTCAGTAGCTGTGGAGTTGTGTTACACGTAACCAAGCAATACAGACACACAGCAGGGGAGCCAGACACCTAAACACAACAAGCTTAATATTGTCATGTGGAACTTCCTGGAATTCCACCAAAGAAATTCAATGTCAGAGTCACAGTGAACCCTGATGAATCATGTACTACATAAATCTGATATTCTTAGCATTGGATTTCCCAGGAGTCTCCACCTAACACCATCTCTTTTCGTTTTATAGCACTACAGTTTTTAAATTTGCTTCAAATTTATAACAGCCATGTCAGAAGAGATTAGCCAGACAGGTTCTCGCTGACTCAAATAATCACTCTATAACCGTGAACCTTGACGTGGATGGTCTGTCAGGCAAGAATGTAAATCTGAAGCGACAGTGAGCATAGGTTCACAGAAACTGAACAGTTGAAGAGCATTTGTCATTGACTTTGTTGAGTTTCTGTGAATCTGTGCCTACTTGGATTCTTGACCTGTATTTACATGATCTTATTCTTATGCATTACACTGTTGCCACATGATTGGCTCCTCGGATAATTGCATAAAGTGTCTGGCGAGTGTATAACCCCGATTCCAAAAAAGTTGGGACGCTGTGTGAACTGTAAGCAAAAACAGAATGCGATAATTTGCAAATCATGGAAACCCTATATTTCATTGAAAATAGAACGACGACAACATATCAAATGCTGAAACTGAGAAATTTCATTGTTTTTTTAAAAATATATGCTCATTTTGAATTTGATGTCAGCAACAGGTTTCAAAAAAATTAGGACAGGATCATGTTTACCACTGTGTTGCATCACCTCTACTTTTAACAACACTGTAAACATTTGGGAACTGAGACCAAGTGCTGTAGTCGGACGCGCAGCTTGTGAACAGGCAAGGCAGGCAACTGCTTGGGGCCCCCTGGCCCAGGGGCCCCCCAAGAGTCGGGGCCCGAGGGCTTATTTATTTTGTTTTTTATTGTTTTTATTGTTCTTTACCATTGTATTTTCACATTTGGAATTTAAAAAAACTTTGGTTTCATACATTTTTCGTTGGTGTCAGATTATTTATAACATATTGGTGATGAACACTGGTCAGAAGGGCCCCCTGGAAATTTTTGCTTGGGGCCACAACAGACTCTAGAATTGCCTCTGGCTGTAGTTTTGAAAGAGAAATGTTGCTCCATTCCTGCCTGATATACAATTTCAGTTGCTCAACAGTTCACAGTCTCCTTTGTCATATCTTGTGCTTCATAATGTGCCAAATATTTTAAATCTGAGTTACAAGATGGTGCCGCCGGTGTTTTCACGTTTGTCTGCGTAGTTTATTTGTGTTTGTATCTGTGTTTTTTGTAAGTTTGATGGGCTACCTGATTCGGAATAACTTTCATCCTGGGTCTCAGAACTGTGCTAACAACTTGGTGTTGGCAAACAGTAGGCTAAATAGCAACATAGCCTACTTTTATAACAACAAAGCAAACTGGACTGGTCTGGTTGCATTAACAACATGAGGCTATTGGTTTACCTGTTGCTCGCTTATGTGCTGAGCTCACCGGACGTTCTGGGAACTGGTGATGGATCATTCGCATCTTCCCAGATTATTCTCCCAAATTCTGGAACTATACTGCTTCCTGATACTGGCGGCTTTACATCAATCCACGTGGCGTTATCGGTTTTTCCTGACTGTTCTATTGAGACCCTGCACAAGTACGAACTTCTTAGTTGGGCAGAAATATGGCAGTTCCAGTTCATCTCCTGCAGGCGCGACCAGAGAGTCAGCACTGCCTACCCGACAAGATCAGCAGGCTTTTGGATTATTCTACTCCTGTTCCTATCAGGTAACATCCATCCCAAGCCAGGCCCAGAACTGATTGAGCTTTTGAACCCTGACGATTTAAAAAATAGTAGTGGCTTGCGGGCGGCATGGTGGTGTAGTGGTTAGTGCTGTCACCTCACAGAAAGAAGGTCCGGGTTCGAGCCCCGTGGCCGGCGAGGGCCTTTCTGTGCGGAGTTTGCATGTTCTCCTCGTGTCCATGTGGGTTTCCTCCAGGTGGTCTGGTTTCCCCCACAGTCCAAAGACATGCAGGTTAGGTTAACTGGTGACTCTAAATTGACCGTAGGTGTGAATGTGAGTGTGAATGGTTGTCTGTGTCTATGTGTCAGCCCTGTGATGACCTGGCGACTTGTCCAGGGTGTACCCCGCCTTTCGCCCGTAGTCAGCTGGGATAGGCTCCAGCTTGCCTGCGACCCTGTAGAACAGGATAAAGCGGCTAGAGATAATGAGATGAGATGAGATATTCGTCTTGTCAGAGAAGTGGCTTAAACCATCAATCACGAAAAAATGATTCACATTGAAGGGTATAATCTCTTTAGGACGGATCGTGTGAATAAAGTAGGGGGAGTAGTCATATATGCTAAGGCGTCGTTGGACTGTTGTTCCGTCGAAACAGTAACAAAGCCAAAGTTCTTCGAACTATGTGCCATTAAATTAAATCTTCCCAATGGTGCTTCTCTGATTGTGGTAGGATGCTACCGCCCACCATTGGCTGCAGCTGGAGCAACTGTCCTGCTGTCTGACTTTTTGCATAAACTGCCCAACGAGTATATTGTCCTAGGAGATCTGAACTGGGACTGGCTATCGACTTCATCAGCATTAAGTGACTTATGTGATGAGTTACGCCTGACACAACTAGTACAGTCACCTACACGCCTCAATCCAAAACAAATGGACAAGTCTACATTAATTGACGTCATTCTGACTAATGCTCCACATAAGTACTCGGCTGCTGGAGTTTTTTGTAATGATGTCAGTGATCACTGTATGATTGCCTGTGTTAGGAATTGTGAATTGAAGAAAACCAAGCCACGGTTTATTTTTAAACGAAATTGCAAATGTTTTAATGAACAAGCTTTCCTTCATGAAATCTATCAGAGTGATTTAAACTTAGTTTGTGACATGGATGATGTTGAGCTGGCTTGGAATTATTTTAAAAAGACCTTTTTAGCCATAGTTGACAAACATGCCCCTATTAGAAGATATCAAGTGAGGGGCAGAGATAATCCTTGGTTTAATGACTCTATTGCAACTGCTATTAGAGAACGGAATGAAGCATGGACTAAAGCAAAAAGAAATAATAATGATAAATGTTGGTTAAATTCTAGGGTATTACGAAACAAATGCACAAGACTAATAAAAAGTACAAAAAGTGAGCATTATCTGAATTTAATAAATGAAAACCTTAAAGATCCCAAAACATTCTGGAAAGCAATTAAATATTCTTCAGGTGATGTGCCATCCACCACGATCCCTGAAGTTATAATAACAAGCCAAGGTGAAGTCAGCGGTAAACAAAATATAGTAGCTATTTTCAATAAGCATTTTATTAATGCAGGAATACACGGAGTGCAGAATTATTAGGCAAGTTGTATTTTTGAGGATTAGTTTTATTATTGAACAACAACTATGTTCTCAATCAAACAAAAAGTCTCATAAATATCAAAGCTGAATATGTATGGAAGTTAGAGTGGGATGTTTTTAGTTTTGGCCATTTTAGGAGAGTATGTATGTGTTCAGGTAACTTTCACTGTGCAGAATTATTAGGCAACTTAATAAAAACCAAATATGTAGCCATTTCACTTATTTATTTTCACCAGGTACACTGATATGACAACTCCAGATTTGCAAATAAACATATCTGACATTCAAACACAAAACAAAAACAAATCAGTGACCAATATAGCCACCCTTCTTCATGAGGACACTCAAAAGCCTTCCATCCATAGATTCTGTCAATTTCTTTATCTGTTCACGACCAACATTGTGTGCAGCAGCAACCACGGCCTCCCAGACGCTGTTCAGAGAGGTGTACTGTTTTCCCTCTTTGTAGACCTCACATTTTATAATGGACCACAGGTTCTCTATGGGGTTTAGGTCAGGTGAACAAGGGGGCCATGTCATTATTTTTTTCACCTTTCAGACCTTTACTGGCTATCCACGCAGTGGAGTATTTGGACGCATGAGATGGAGCGTTATCCTGCATGAAAATCATGTTCTTCTTGAAAGATGCTGACTTTTTCCTCTACCACTGCTTGAAGAAGGTTTCTTCCAGGAACTGGCAGTAGGTCTGGGAGTTGAGTTTGAGTCCATCCTCAACTCGAAAAGGTCCAACAAGCTCGTCTTTGATGATACCAGCCCATAGCAGTACTCCACCTCCACCTTGCTGGCGTCTGAGTCGGAGTGGAGCTCTGTGCCCATTACTGATCCAGCCACAGGCCCATCCATCTGGCCCACCAAGAGTCACTCTCATCTCATCAGACCACAGCACCTTAGAAAAATCAGTCTTAAGATATTTCTTGGCCCAGTCTTGACGTTTTATCTTGTGTGCCTTACTCAGTGGTGGTCGTTTTTCAGCCTTCCTTACCTTGGCCATGTCCCTCAGTATTGCACACCTTGTACTCTTTGACACTCCAGGAATGTTGCAACTCTGGAATATGGCAGAACTGGATGCTAATGGCTGCTTGTTAGCTTCACGCTTGATTTTCCGCTGATCATATGCAGTTATTTTGCGCCTTTTTTTCCCCCACACGCTTCTTTCGACCCTGTTGACTATTTGCAATGAAACGCTTGATTGTTCAGTGATCACGTTTCAACATCTTCGCAATTTCAAGAGTGCTGCATCCGTCTGCAAGACATCTCACAATTTTATACTTTTCAAAGTCTGTCAGATCTCTCTTCTGACCCATTTTGCCAGAGGAAAAGAGGTTGCCTAATAATTATGCACACCTGATATAGGGTGTTGATGTCATTAGACCACACCCCCTCTCATTACACAGATGCACAGCACCTGATATACTTAATTGGTAGTAGGCTTTCAAGCCTAAACAGCTTGGAGTGGGACAACATGCATTAAAAGGATGTTGTGGTCAAAATACTCACTTGCCTAATAATTCTGCACTCAGTGTAGCTACTCAGTCAATACTTCCAGCCAACCCCATGGATAGTGCAACCTCCATCACAGACTCGTCTAATGCAAGTTTGAATAATTTTAATTTTACTTCTATATCTGCCTCTGAAGTACAAAAGGCACTGTTAGGCCTGGACTGTAAAAAGTCTGCTGGCCCAGACCAGATTGAGCCATATTTTCTTAAAATTGCTGCAAACTTGATTGCTGGTCCTATCTCTTCCATTTTCAATATTCGTCTATACAGTGGTTCTATCCCTAAGTCATGGAAATCTGCATTTGTCCTCCCACTATTAAAAAGTGGAGACCCGTCAGTCTTAGATAATTACCGGCCAATCTCCAGACTCTCTGTCTTGACTAAACTGTTTGAGTCTCTTATAAATGAGCAACTGAAACATTTTTTAGCTGATAATTGTATTTTAAGTCCCACTCAGTCTGGTTTCCGACAAGGACACAGTACAATTACGGTTGTAACCTCTGTTATAAATTATATTGTTAATGCTTTGGATAACAAAAAGTCTTGTGCTGCTCTATTCATTGACTTATCTAAAGCATTCGACGCCATTGACCATCATCATCTTCTGCATAGATTGCATAGGTTTTAGTAGCACTGTGTTAAATTGGTTTTCTAATTACCTGAGTGGTAGAACTCAGTGTGTGGTATTAGATAACTGTACCTCATCCTTGCTATAAGTAAAAATGGGTGTCCCCCAAGGATCAGTTTTGGGTCCTATTTTATTTTCTATTTATATAAATAATTTAGGTATGGATCTGAAACAAAGATTGATTCATCTTTATGCAGATGATACTATTTTGTACACTTCTGCTACAACCCCGATTCCAAAAAAGTTGGGACAAAGTACAAATTGTAAATAAAAACGGAATGCAATAATTTACAAATCTCAAAAACTGATATTGTATTCACAATAGAACATAGACAACATATCAAATGTCGAAAGTGAGATATTTTGAAATTTCATGCCAAATATTGGCTCATTTGAAATTTCATGACAGCAACACATCTCAAAAAAGTTGGGACAGGGGCAATAAGAGGCTGGAAAAGTTAAAGGTACAAAAAAGGAACAGCTGGAGGACCAAATTGCAACTCATTAGGTCAATTGGCAATAGGTTATTAACATGACTGGGTATAAAAAGAGCATCTTGGAGTGGCAGCGGCTCTCAGAAGTAAAGATGGGAAGAGGATCACCAATCCCCCTAATTCTGTGCCGACAAATAGTGGAGCAATATCAGAAAGGAGTTCGACAGTGTAAAATTGCAAAGAGTTTGAACATATCATCATCTACAGTGCATAATATCATCAAAAGATTCAGAGAATCTGGAAGAATCTCTGTGCATAAGGGTCAAGGCCGGAAAACCATACCGGGTGCCCGTGATTTTTGGGCCCTTAAACGGCACTGCGTCACATACAAGCATGCTTCTGTATTGGAAATCACAAAATGGGCTCAGGAATATTTCCAGAGAACATTATCTGTGAACACAATTCACCGTGCCATCCGCCGTTGCCAGCTAAAACTCTATAGTTCAAAGAAGAAGCCGTATCTAAACACGATCCAGAAGCGCAGACATCTTCTCTGGGCCAAGGCTCATTTAAAATGGACTGTGGCAAAGTGGAAAACTGTTCTGTGGTCAGACGAATCAAAATTTGAAGTTCTTTATGGAAATCAGGGATGCCGTGTCATTCCGACTAAAGAGGAGAAAGACGACCCAAGTTGTTATCAGCGCTCAGTTCAGAAGCCTGCATCTCTGATGGTATGGGGTTGCGTTAGTGCGTGTGGCATGGGCAGCTTACACATCTGGAAAGACACCATCAATGCTGAAAGGTATATCCAGGTTCTAGAGCAACATATGCTCCCATCCAGACGACGTCTCTTTCAGGGAAGACCTTGCATTTTCCAACATGACAATGCCAAACCACATACTGGATCAATTACAGCATCATAGCTGCGTAGAAGAAGGGTCCGGGTACTGAACTGGCCAGCCTGCAGTCCAGATCTTTCACCCATAGAAAACATTTGGGGCATCATAAAATGGAAGATACGACAAAAAAGACCTAAGACAGTTGAGCAACTAGAATCCTACATTAGACAAGAATGGGTTAAGATTCCTATCCCTAAACTTGAGCAACTTGTCTCCTCAGTCCCCAGACGTTTACAGACTGTTGTAAAGAGAAAAGGGGATGCCTCACAGTGGTAAACATGGCCTTGTCCCAACTTTTTTGAGATGTGTTGTTGTCATGAAATTTAAAATCCCCTAATTTTTCTCTTTAAATGATACATTTTCTCAGTTTAAACATTTGATATGTCATCTACGTTCTATTCTGAATAAAATATGGAATTTTGAAACTTCCACATCATTGCATTCCGTTTTTATTTACAATTTGTACTTTGTCCCAACTTTTTTGGAATCGGGGTTGTACATCATTGAAGGAAGCAAATCATTATCTACAGTCTGCTTTTAGTCAGGTACAAAAATGTTTGGTAGGATTAAAGTTGGTATTAAATGTCAAAAAAACCAAATCAATGGTTTTTACACGTTCACATTCTCTTATAGATTTCACTATTTTAACACAAGATGGTACTCCAATAGAGAGAGAGTAACTTCTTACAAATACCTAGGTGTTTGGTTGGATGATAAATTGTCTTTTGGGGTCCATATTGAGAGCCTTTTTAAAAAACTCATACCCAAGTTAGGTTTTTTCTTTAGATTAAAGAAGTGCTTTCCTTTTTCAACAAGGAAAAGGCTGGTGCAGAGCACATTCTTATCAGTGTTGGATTACGGTGACCTCATTTATATGCACTCTACTTCATCTTTATTAAAAAAAAACTAGATGTACTATACCATTTAGCCTTGCGTTTCATTACAAGTGCAGTAGCTAGGATTCTGTTTCTCAATGGTCCTCCCTCTCTCTCAGAAGGAAATTCCATTTATTGATTTTCACTGTTAAAGCATTAATGGGTAAATTACCCTTCGATATTTCAAACTTGCTTACTTACCATAATAGTGTTTATAGGACAAGGTCATCAGAAAAAATACTACTAATTATTCCATTAGCAAGAACAGAACTTGGTAAAACAGCTTTCTCATCATATGCACCAAATGTCTGGAATGAACTCCAAAACACTTTAAATCTAGAATCACTCCATCTTTCAATACTTTTAAAAACTTTTTAATGTCAACTCTGACTGAACAGTGTAATTGTTTTTAACTAGGTACCCTTTAGGTTGTGTGTCTGTATTAGCTTGTTATTTGTCATATTAAAGTGTAATGTCTTGTTTGTGTTTTAGTATGTATAGTACGGGATTTGTGGTATAGTATGTAACTTTGTCTTGTTTTTAATGTATTTTGAAACGTTTTGCCGCCAGTCTTGGCCAGGACTCCCTGGGAGAAGAGTTATTGTAACTCAATGGGACTTTTCCTGGTTAAATAAAGGTTAAATAAAAAATAGGAGACAGGTCTGAACTGCAAGCAGGCCAGTTTAGCACCCAGACTCTTTTACAATGGAGCCATGCAGCTTTAATATGTGCCAAAAGCGGTTTGGCATTGTCTTGCTGAAAGAACGAAGGCCTTCCCTGAAAAAAGATTTTGTCTGGATGGCAACATATTGCTCTGAAACATGTATATACCATTCAGCAATAATGATGCCTTCAAAGATGTACAAGCTACCCATGCTATGTGCACTAATGCACCCTCATACCATCGCAGTATTCAGGGGTTAAATCTTTCATAGGTTTCAACAGTGTATGAACATTAACGTTAATTTTTGTTTTAATAGGCAATTATTAACAAATGATTAAAATGTGAATAAAGCAAGGTTGCAATACACCTGTTGTCTGTGCATTAAGTAAATGTGAAAAGAAAATGTTTATAATTTATTGTGCACAGTGAACTGTGGACAGTGGCTGAAAGAATAAGGTCACTAGTAGGGATGTACTGAAGCATCATGACATGATGCATCACAAAGCAAAAAATCTGATGTTCATCATGAAAATGTGCAGTTCACATCATGGGATTCAGCATTCTATTAATTATACATCTAATATACAGTGATTGCTCTGTTTGAACACTAGATTTCCCAATCTGTGCAACCCTTAGAGTTAAAATATAATGAGCATGTGCTGGGGATGATAGCTCCAGATCACAATGACTGCTATGCATTATACATTATATGGTTACACAGCCATAATATAACAATTAAAAGAGCTCTTCAGTAGCTTTCAAACGAGACAAGCCTCACACTGCTGTGATCTACAGTGCCTGAGAATGAGGTTGCGGAATACGGGCATTTTAGCCGACTTTGGAGCTCTATTACAGTTAAAATGACACCTCAGGTGCTGCTGCAGAGCTCGTTATGTTTCAGTCAATCATTTGGTCAGAGACTTTGTTTAACCAGTCAAATTTTTGAGAGAATTTATCAACGTATCTATTTATTTTGAAGATATGGCAAAGCGGCCGGCAAGAGCCTTTCTGTGTGGAGTTTGCATGTTCTCCCCGTGTCCGCGTGGGTTTCCTCCGGGTGCTCCGGTTTCCCCCACAGTCCAAAGACATGCAGGTTAGGTTAACTGGTGACTCTAAATTGACCGTAGGTGTGAATGAGAGTGTGAATGGTTGGTTGTCTCTGTGTCAGCCCTGCGATGATCTGGCGAATTGTCCAGGGTGTACCCCGCCTTTCGCCCGTAGTCAGCTGGGATAGGCTCCAGCTTGCCTGCGACCCTGTAGAAGGATAAAGCGGCTACAGATAATGGATGGATGGATGGATGGATGGAATCTGTGCCCAAGGATAGGTAAGTCTGGGCTGAACTTCTCAATCTGCCATCACCACAACCACCAGGAAAAGCTTAAGGCTGACTAGATGAATGAATGAATGAATGATAATTTATGAAATGACCAACCACAGAACACAAAAACTCATTGTGTCACTGCTCATAGTGGATGATAGTGTATACGTATGGAAGTGCAGATAGATTGCAACAATTTGGTCGCAACTTGCAAGATTCTGGAGTTTGTGCCAGGGAAGTGTACAAAAAGTATCAGATGCTATCTGGGCTGTGAGCAGAGCATCGCAGAGTCTGGGACTATCTAAAGTGTGACAGCATGAATAGAAGTATATTATCAGAATTACTCATTTCTATTTGATTTTATCCTATTAGTGTTTGATACCCATCAGTGGGTGGCATGGTGGTGCAGTGGTCAGCACTGTTGCCTTACAGCAAGAAGGTTCCAGGTTTGAACCTCACGGCCGATGGGGGCCTTTCTGCGTGGAGTTTGTACGTTCTCCCCATGTCTCCTCCAGGTGCTCTGGTTTCCCCTACAGTTCAAAGACATGCATATTAGGTAAAATACCCAGCCACAAGCCAAATGCATCCTTAGTGCCAGTCCCAAGCCTGGCTAGATTGGGGAGGGTTGTGTCAGGAAGGGCATCTGGTGTAAAAACTATGCCAAATCAAATATGTGGAACAGATCTGCTGTGGCGACTCCTAATGAGAGCAACTGAAAGAAGAAGCTTGATGCACATCGGTAAGAGCAGGGGTTTCATGTGGAGGCCCTACTTTTTTTCAAGGGTGCCAACAGTGTAGATTCCGGTATTCCTTATTAGTTTTAGCATCAAAACAATATCAGTTCTCAATATTATCTGGAAAAGATACAAGACAAGAAAGCTTCTAATCTAGCTTAATGAATACATTCATCTTTAACGATAATAGAAGTAGCGCCTATCACTTCAAGATTAAAATCAAGAAAACCCTTCAACATCAAAACTTCCTGGAGACAGGAATGGAACCAGAATGTTGCCAGAGGTGGGGAACTAATAGAGGACCCCACCAATCCACTACCTGGCTTCCTCAACCAAACTTAAAGACAGTGGATTCAAGCAAATAGGCTTAGATCAAGACATACCAGAAGAGCCACCAGTTTGCATTGTTGGGGCTACATAGAGTCCTCTATATGCTCTAAATGTCAGGAATCCCCACAAGACACTGACTTAACAGCAGTGCTGGGGGCTACGCCACTATACATGAAGGAGGCAACACCTTTAACCGAGATGCTCATCTAGAGGTGTGACACCATACAAAACCATCCATCCATTCTCTCTAGCCGCTTATCCTGTTCTACAGGGTCGCAGGCAAGCTGGAGCCTATCCCAGCTGACTGTGGGCGAGAGGCGGGGTACACCCTGGACAAGTCGCCAGGTCATCGCAGGGCTGCACATAGACACAGACAACCATTCACACTCACATTTAGAGCCACCGATTAACCTAACCTGCATGTCTTTGGACTGTGGGGGAAACCGGAGCACCCGGAGGAAACCTACGCAGACAACATGCAAACTCCACACAGAAAGGCCCTCGTCAGCCGCTGGGCTCGAACCCAGGACCTTCTTGCTGTGAGATGACAGTGCTAACCACTACACCACCGTAATACTTTTACAGCCTTGTGGTTGTTAAATGGTGGACCTGAAAAATACGTCTTTGCCTAAACATGACGAAATGGTGAGAGTTTTGAAGCCGATCTACAAGCGTTTGATCTCAAAGGAATAAGAAGTGCTGTCTGTGTCTTTCTTGGGACAGAAACTTTCTCACGAGTCTTGCTTCAGATCTAAGCAGTATATCCAAGATATACCCAAGTTAACGATCATCACACCATTTGAGATATATCTTTTTATTAAAAGTACATTAATAACAAATACGATGTATGTTTGACATTTTAAATGCGGAGAAAAATAATAAAAGTACATATATATCTTCATACGAAAAGAAAGACATTTAAAGCATAAGCACAGCTAAGCACAATGTCACATAATAAGCCAAGTAAAACAGTCAACAAATAACAAGAACAACAATAATGCATACTACTCAAAGTTAACTCAACAATTTGCTGATAAACTTCAAATAAAATGTGTGTTTTTAGTTTTTTCCTCAAGGATGAAAATCTTATTGTTTGGCAATAGGATTTTAAATCCATAATCCATAAATACCAATATCAGGATATAACTGCTATAATTAATCACAAATGAACATTGTTTATTATAACAATACATGCTATTATTTCTTAGAACATAAATGCCTGAAGCATGGAATAAAAAACAACAACAACAACAACAACAACATATCTGTTGTTGGTAAACTGTAGTTACTAGCTTTTTGAAAATGTTGCTTGCTAAAGAGGTTTCCAGAATATTATCTGTTCTATTTAAACGTAAATTGTAAAATCCTGTAATTAATGCAGTAATGCACGTTTCTGCGATTAAACTCCAATAACCGAATCAGTTTGAAATACTGATTACTGAACATCTTACACAGGTATTTTGTGACAGTTGGCATGGCTCCATGTGGACAGATCACGGGGAAGTTTACTACAGGGATAATAACAACTTTCGTTGTTCAAGCAACTCACGACACGCTCCCGTCACCCACCATCACTGTTCTCAAAATGCTCTAAAATGCATTTGAGGTTAAAATTTAAACTCATTCATGCACATTCCTAGATTTCATAGTCTCCAGTCTCGTGAAATTTGGCAAGATTTGATGACCTGCACTTAAAAGAAAAAACAAAAACAAACAAACAAACAAACAAACAAACAAAAACCCCCAGAATCCGTTATACACAATCTCATAAACGTTTCCCTTTTAAAGCCCTTTCCCCACTTCTGTCTTTAGTATAAAAATACATGGCGGCCTCAAAAGAAACCCTGCCAGCATTTTATTTTATTTTAATTTTTTTTGCCTCATTTGAAATTGTTATCAAAATAGTACTTGGCTAGAACTTTCATCAAGCATGCGTCAATCTACAAGGCATATCTACAACTATTCAGGAATCATGAATTGATTAGTATCAAGCGTAGAAAGTTCATGCAAAGGCACACTCTGAATGGAGTGGACTGTTTCAGGAGGGGATGAGTTTGAGGACATCTATATATGCATGCTTGTAGAGAAATAAAAATAAATGCACCTGAATATATACATACATACATACATATCCCCATACCGTAGATACACTTTCATTCATTTTGTTTCATTTCAAATGCAATGCATTAAAAACAAAAGTAAAAAAAAAAACCACTTTGTTATAGAAATCTAATTTAAAGACTTAAATATAAACATTTTTTGAATATTATTACTTAACCAGAATTGAGTACAAAGGTACGGTTGTACTAAATGTCCAAAACAAAATGTTTTGTATATTTGAATCAATAATGCATCTTGGAAAATTTGGTCTATGGAAAAAAAAATTCGACATTTACACATTGCTTTGTTGCATAAGCCACATTAATGTACCAACTGTCCGTATTTGGAATCTGTACTGCCCCAGTACAGATCTTGTCCCGTTATTGTTGCTGTAGTTCAGTGCTGTATTGTTCATCCTGTACAAGTTCGTCCTTACAAAACATCATTATATTAAGCTTATGATTGTGCAGCACTTTGTAGGGCAAATAATTCGACGTTATTCATACGCTGAGGTGAGTTCGAGATGAATCAACACTATTTAACATGAATGTACAAGAAACTACAGCTCCTGGCTGAATGAGAAGGGGCTGGCTTTTCCTTCTGTACAAGTGACAAACGAAATGAAATCAAATGCAATCTGTGTTGAAGGAGAAGCGACGTGAGCCTCTATGACAAGCTGTCGACTGATATCCGAGATCCTCTTTAATCTAGTCAATGTAATGACCGCTTTATTTGTTGTCTACAAAACACCCGGGGACCTGGACTGAATTCCTGCTGCAAATATAGAACGGAATCACACAATGCCAGAGCTTCAGCACGGATATCAGTTACACGCACCTTCCACACACAGGAAGGAGGGCTGAGTGTCAACTGTTCCTCACAGACAAAGATTATCTGAACTCACCAGGAGCCTGGCCAGACACACACACAGACGCACAGCAGAGACAGCTGGCACGCAGATTAAACAGCTACCATAGGCACATCTTAAAAGAACACACACATGCACTGTGCGAGACTTGGCATGGCCCCATGTAGACAGATTAAAAACACTGATGTGGAGCTCTACCACAGGAGTAATAACAACCTTTCATCCGTCAGTAATCTACAGTGACACCCTTCCCCCCTCCATCATTCTGTTTTCTTAATGCCGCAAAATATGTGGTAGTGTGACTGCTCATGGCGATGCTGAGGCGAAATCGCTGTACAGCGTTCCGATAATATTTAAGGGATGATTAAACTTTCTCGATCTAATCTCGATCAACTGTGTGTGTCGTGTATGTGAGATTACTACCAAGAATTTCCACACGTTCCTCTGGACTGAAAAGAAAGTCTAATAACAGCTATTACATTCCATGGGTAGCACCCTGAGAAAACCTGTTGTATGAAACTTTGACATTTAACAGTTATTCCACGAAATCTCGTCGTACATGAGCTGATAGCTAATGAGGCGCGTAGCACCGAGTCGGCTGTAAGCCATGTACGACGAGATTGAGTGGAATAACTGTTTTATTCTATCCATGTTCACTGCATTTTGATAAGCAGAACATCTCATTCTCATCTCATTATCTCTAGCCGCTTTATCCTGTTCTACAGGGTCGCAGGCGAGCTGGAGCCTATCCCAGCTGACTACGGGCGAAAGGCGGGGTACACCCTGGACAAGTCGCCAGGTCATCACAGGGCTGACACATAGACACAGACAACCATTCACACTCACATTCACACCTACGGTCTAAGCAGAACATTTTATTTTTATTCTTCGCAAATTTGATAAAATCTTTATACAAAACGTCCGACAAAATGATTTCCGCTTAGAATGTAAACAAACCGGTGAAATGACAGGAGCAATTTGTGAAAAATGCTATAATAATAATAATAATAATAATAATTCTTGAAAAATAAAAAAGATACGTTCTTACCATCAAATACTTTCAATTCCATATATACAGTGCCTTGAAAAAGTATTCATACCCCTCGAACTTTTTCACATTTTTCCACCTTACAACCACGAACTTAAAAGTTTTTTACTGAGATTTTATGTGACAGACCAACACAGAGTAGCACATAATTGTGAAGTGAAACGAAAATGATAAATGGTCTTCGAAATTTTAAACAAATAAAAATCTGAAAAATGTGGTGTGCATTAGTATTCAGCCCCCTGTACTCTGATACCTCTAAATACAATCCAGTGCAATCAATTGCCTTCAGAAGTCATCTAATTAGTTAATAGAGTCCTACTGTGTGTAATTTACTCTCAGCATAAATACACTTGTTCTGTGAAGGCCTCAGTGGTTTGTTAGAGAACACTGAAGAACAAACAGCATCATGAAGACCAAAGAACTCACCAGACAGGTCAGGGATAAAGTTCTGGAGAAGTTTAAAGCAGGGTTAGGTTATAAAAAAAATATCCCAAGCTCTGAACATCTCAAGAAGCACTGTTCAATCCATCATTCAAAAATGGAAAAAGTACGGCACAACTGCAAACCTACCAAGACATGACCGTCCACCTAAACTGACAGAGCAAGCAAGGAGAGCACTGGTCAGAGAAGCAGCCAAGAGGCCCATGATCACTCTGGAGGAGCTGCAGAAATCCACAGCTCAGGTGGGAGAATCTGTGCACAGGACAACTATAAGTCGTACACTCCACAAATCTGGCCTTTTTGGAAGAGTGGCAAGAAGAAAGCCATTGTTGAAAGACAGGCATAAGAAGCCATGTAGGGGACACAGCAAACATGTGGAAGAAGGTGCTTTGGTCAGATGAGACCAAAGTTGAACTTTTTGGCCTAAATGCAAAGCACTATGTGTGGCAGAAAACTAACACTGCTTATCACCCTGCACACACCATCCCCACTGTGAAACATGGTGGTGGCAGCATCATGCTATGGGGATGCTTTTCTTCAGCAGGGACAGGGAAGCTGGTCAGAGTTGATGGGAAGATGGATGGAGCTAAATACAGGGCAATCCTGGAAGAAAACCTGTTGGAGGCTGCAAAAGACTTGAGACTGGGAAGGAGATTCACCTTCCAGCAAGACAATGACCCTAAACATACAGCCAGAGCTACAATGGAATGGTTTAGATCAAAGAATATTCATGTGTTAGAATGGCCCAGTCAAAGTCCAGACCTAAATCCCATTGAGCATCTGTGGCAAGACTTGAAAATTGCTGTTCACAGACGCTCTCCATCCAATCTGGCTGACCTTGAGCTATTTTGCAAAGAAGAATGGGCAAAAATTTCAGTGTCTAGATGTGCAAAGCTGGTAGAGACATACCACAAAAGACTTGCAGCTGTAATTGCAGCAAAAGGTGGCTCTACAAAGTATTGACGCAGGGGGGCTGAATACTAATGCACACCACATTTTTCAGATTTTTATTTGTTGAAAATTTTGAAGACCATTTATCATTTTCGTTTCACTTCACAATTATGTGCTACTCTGTGTTGGTCTATCACATAAAATCTCAATAAAAAACTTTTAAGTTCGTGGTTGTAAGGTGGAAAAATGTGAAAAAGTTCAAGGGGTATGAATACTTTTTCAAGGCACTGTATATATATATATATATATGTATATATATATATATATTTGTATTTTTGTTTTCGAGTCGAGTTTTTATTTCGTCCTCGGTTGGTTCAGCAACACACTTCGCCATTTTTTTCTCTACTCATGGTATATGAGCTGATATCCTAGTCATAGAGTAGCAAATCAGAGCACATGATTGCTCATATCTAGTGAATGTCGATCGAATAATTTCTACTATTTGTCATTTCTATGTACCTCTATGTACTACGAGTAATGTTCTAGTATTTTTAAAGTCTGCTTCACGTAGCATCACTAATGTTTTGACAGCTGATATCTGACGACAGACTGAATTGATTATGTGTTTTTTGCGACAGCATGTACGACGTGCAAGTTTGAAATTCGGTGTGTGACAAAAATCACACTTTTCTAGCAATGTTTTTGACAAGTTTAGTCAGTCTGACTTTTCATCATTTTGTTTTGTTAAACTGGCGTCTCAGCCGGTGTAATCTTTAGCTCTGAAATAATAAAAAGTAAGTAAAATATTTCCATGCCACTTTTGATGAACTATACACTACCGTTCAAAAGTTTGGGGTCACCCAGACAATTTTGTGTTTTCCATGAAAAGTCACACTTTTATTTACCACCATAAATTGTAAAATGAATAGAAAATAGAGTCAAGACATTTTTCTGGCCATTTTGAGCATTTAATCGACCCCACAAATGTGATGCTCCAGAAACTCAATCTGCTCAAAGGAAGGTCAGTTTTATAGCTTCTCTAAAGAGCTCAACTGTTTTCAGCTGTGCTAACATGATTGTACAAGGGTTTTCTAATCATCCATTAGCCTTCTGAGGCAATGAGCAAACACATTGTACCATTAGAACACTGGAGTGAGAGTTGCTGGAAATGGGCCTCTATACACCTATGGAGATATTGCACCAAAAACCAGACATTTGCAGCTAGAATAGTCATTTACCACATTAGCAATGTATAGAGTGGATTTCTGATTAGTTTAAAGTGATCTTCATTGAAAAGAACAGTGCTTTTCTTTCAAAAATAAGGACATTTCAAAGTGAGCCCAAACTTTTGAACGGTAGTGTATTTATAGTTGCTTAAAGTACAAGTGTCAAATTGTATTGTGCAGAAAAAAAAAACCAAGCACTTTTCATGCTATTTTCCATCTTTTTTGTCTAGATACATAACGGGTTTTTCCAGGCTGCCATACATACGGTACGTTAAAGGAACAGTCCACCATACTTCCATAATGAAATATGCTCTTATCTGAATTGAGACGAGCTGCTCCGTACCTATCCGAGCTTTGCGCGACCTCCCAGTCGGTCAGACGCGCTGTCACTCCTGTTAGCAATGTAGCTAGGCTCAGCATAGCCAATGGTATTTTTTGGGGCTGTAGTTAGATGCGACCAAACTCTTCCGCGTTTTTCCTGTTTACATAGGTTTATATGACCAGTGACATGAAACAAGTTCAGTTACACAAATTGAAACGTGGCGATTTTCTATGCTATGGAAAGTCCGCGCTATAATGACAGGCGTACTAACACCTTCTGCACGCTTCGGCAGCGCATTGATATCTGAGCTCCGTATCAATGCGCTGTCGAAGCGCGCAGAAGGTGTTAGTACGCCTGTCATTATAGTGCAGACTTTCCATAGCATAGAAAATCGCTACGTTTCAATTTGTGTAACTGAACTTGTTTCATATCACTGGTCATACTGTATAAACCTATGTAAACAGAAAAAACACGGAAGAGTTTGGTCGCATCTAACTACAGCCCCAAAAAATACCATTGGCCATACTGAGCCTAGCTACATTGCTAACAGGAGTGACAGCACGTCTGACTGCGTCTGACTGACTGGGAGGTCGCGCAAAGCTCGGAGAGGTACGGAGCAGCTCGTCTCAATTCAGATAAGAGCATATTTCATTATGGAAGTACGGTGGACTGTTCCTTTAAACTACACAAAATAAAATCTAAAAATACTTTACAATGCGGGCGGCACGGTGGTGTAGTGGTTAGCGCTGTCGCCTCACAGCAAGAAGGTCCAGGTTCGAGCCCTGTGGCCGGCGAGGGCCTTTCTGTGCGGAGTTTGCATGTTCTCCCCGTGTCCGCGTGGGTTTCCTCCGGGTGCTCCGGTTTCCCCCACAGTCCAAAGACATGCAGGTTAGGTTAACTGGTGACTCTAAATTGACCGTAGGTGTGAATGTGAGTGTGAATGGTTGTCTGTGTCTATGTGTCAGCCCTGTGATGACCTGGCGACTTGTCCAGGGTGTACCCCGCCTTTCGCCCGTAGTCAGCTGGGATAGGCTCCAGCTCGCCTGCGACCCTGTAGAACAGGATAAAGCGGCTAGAGATAATGAGATGAGATGAGACTTTACAATGCAAAACAATCGTACAGTATAAAAACTTGTCACACTCTAAGAATATAGATCTTGGGATCAGAAACAATCCGATCGTCCCTCTTAAAAAGTTTGGAGCCTTATAACATAACCGTAAAATGCCTTTAAGTGAAGAATTTATGAAACTGTTCTTCAACGCATAACCGTTTACTGACACCACAACAGCTGCTGTTAGACTTGCATCAAAGCTTAGTTTTGAGTAAACAGGGTTTCTGTTATTTTCTCACTACAAGCAGACGTGTTGAAATTCTTGTCTGTAGGAACCACACCTACACTTCAGATGTGGTGAAGAGACATTAGGTTGAAAAATGCTAGTGCATTCCTTTAGCGATTAATGTTAATAATTTCACTCTTCCATCTCAAGGCACTGAGGAATTATGGCTATGCATGGGGAGGGTGCTTCTTCAGTGAATGTGCTCAGTTCTACCTCCCAGAAAAATTTTCCTGGCATGAGACTCAAAAAAAAAAAAAAAAAAATCAGTCAGGATTAAATCAAAAGGTAAGCATGCACATGACGAGTTTTGCTCACAATCTCCAATCTCACATTAACATTTAGAATATACTACACCGTGAGCTTTCTTCTGTTATTTTGTTCAGAGATAATTAACCAAAACTACAGGTTTAACTAAAATATATAAAACTCCATTAATATTTCACTGTACACAGAAAGACAACAAAGGGAAATCTACAGTACACATGATCAACCAAATTGATTCAATTCACCAAAATACAAGAAGCTAAACAGGATGCCGGTGATCAACAATACGGACAAAGGAGAAACAAAAATTGTATGCTGAATACACACTTCCTCTTCGAGATGAATGTGTGTGTGTGTGTGTGTGTATGAAAGTGCTACTGAAATGGGGTGGGTTTTGTAAGGCTCTAGTTTCCTACTGACTCATGGCTTTTAAAATCTCAGTTCCTGGAGAAATACATATCTGTTTGTGTGGTTTTGGATTGGCTACTTCCTGTGGTGTTAATAAGAGGATTTTTCCTAGGACTCGCTGGAGCAGCGGATGGAGGGAGAGCCCATCTGGGTAAGGACCTTGTCCAGCCACTGCAGGGGTCCGTTGAGGTGGAGCTCTATCCAGCAGGGGGTGCTCGTGACCGTCTGCCGCCTACAAAACAAAGTCATGGGAGGGAGAGAGAGATTTATATTAATACGCTCAAACTAAGAGGTTCTTGCTCTACACCATACACAGGGACTGGTAAGACAGACATGTCACATAACCTAAACCTAAGAAACAAATACAAAAAAAAATGGGTTGTTATTTAACAGACAATTAAATGTAGTCATTGTGTTGGTGAAGTCTGCAATGAGATATTACATTACAGGCATTTAGCAGATGCTCTTATCCAGAGCGACATACTGTACAACATACCCAGAACAGCCTCGGGAGCAGTTGGGTGCCTTGATCAAGGGCATTTCAGCTTTTGCTGCTAGTCCAGGGAATCGAATCAACAACCTTTTGGTCCCAAAGCTGCTTCTCTAACCATTAGGTCATGGCTTTTTTTTTTTTTTTTGTATATATAGTGCTAGAGTGAACAATAGCCAAGTAGTTTCCGAAACTAAAGGACTAATCAGATGGTTCACAGCAGCTTAGACAGCCAGAAGAAAGCGGTGGGCCCGAGTTTTGAATGATAACCGCGAGTTGGCCTAGTGGTTAGCGTGTCTGCCTCTCGATCCGGAGATCTACTCACGGTCGGGTCATACCAAAGACCATCATAAAAATGGTCTACTGTTGTCTGGCAAGGCACGCTGCAATACAGATGTGAGTGGGGAGTCAAACTCTCACGGTTGCCAGAGGACTAGCCCCCTACTGTAACCCTAGCTATGTAATAGGCAAGAGGCCGAGGGCTACAGAGATTGGCGCCGCCCTATGCACCACATGGCATGGGAAGGGACTTTGATTTGGTTTTGAATGATGCCAGGTCTGCCAGGGTGATGTTACCAACCACACTATCTGGCAGAGTGTTCCAGACTTGGACTGCTTGGTGGATAAAGCTTCTGTCCAATGGCTTCTCCTTAACATCACTTAATGGAAGTTAATATCACTTTTATGGAAGGAGTCTCCAGTGTCCGTGTTTTATAACGTCCATCCATCCATCCATCCATCCATCCATCCATCCATCCATCCATCCATCCATCACCACTTATCCTGTGCAGGGTCGTGGGCAAGCTGGAACCTATCCCAGCTTACTATGGGTGAGAGGCGGGGTACACCCTGGACAAGTCGCCAGGTCATCGCAGGGCCGACACATAGAGACAAACAACCATTCACACTCGCATTCACACCTACGGTCAATTTAGAGCCACCAATTAGCCTAACCTGCATGTCTTTGGACTGTGGGGGAAACCGGAGCACCCGGAGGAAACCCACATAGGCACGGGTAGAACATGCAAACTCCACACAGAAAGGCCCTCGTCAACCACTGGGCTCGAACCCAGAACCTTCTTTGTTGTGAGGTGACCACGCTAACTATTACACCACCGTGCCGCCCTGCTTTATAACAGTCAGATGTAAAGCTGTTCCTTTAAGATTTCCTCCATACCAGGAGTGTGTGTTATTGAGAAAAACATGGCAAATTGCATTTTTTTCCAATTAAGTTTAAGAAAGAGAGAAAAAAGGTTGAGACTGGAAAGGAAACGACTGTTTATACTGTAGCTGCTCTAATGTAAGTGATAACAGGAGGCGCTAACTTGTTTCACAGACGCTCAACAACATTAAACATATGAGATTAAAACATATGACATGTTCTTTAATAAATAAAAAAGTAAACGTTGGAAAACTGCTGTAGTATCAGAAGAATAAAACGTCGATGAAAATCATGCTCCGGGTGGTAATAATAATGCATCACACCATCCTGTCATGTCGTATCTTCAAGTCAAAGTCCTTCCCACGCCTTACAGTACCTGGTATTCCTAGGCAGTCTCCCACTCAAGTACTAACCAGGCCCAACCTGTATGTGGCGCATCGGGCGGCGCCGATCTCCGTTTCCGTAGCCCTCGGCCTCTCGCCTATTACATAGCTAGGGTTACAGTGGGGGGCTAGTCCTCTGGTAACCACGAGAGTTTAACTCCCCATGCACATCTGTATTGCAGCGTAGGTACCATTTTTATGATGGTCTTTGGTATGACCCAACCGTGAATAGAACTCACGATCTCCCGATCGAGAGGCGGACACGCTACCACTAGGCCACTAGTCGGTACCATGTCGTATCTTTTACAGCTACTAATCTCAGATGCTTTATTTCGGTAATAAATCAGCAGGTCATGACACACACAGCCCAACGGCTGCAGTGACACTAGTGTCTCTGGATTTGAGCTCAGTCTGTGTGTAAACTCTGCTCTACACGACTCCAGTCTCTCCCAGGGACCACCACCACTGCCAAACACACTCTCCTACATTCCACTCTGATTACACAATGGCCCAGTCTCTTTCTCTCCATTACACACACACACACACACATATCTTGTCTCTGGGTCCTGGAGACCTTGACTCTATGCCTCACCTTATTCCGTTCTTATTCTGCTCTTCTCCGCAGAGTTACTTTTTCTCAGTCTGGTCTCTCTAGTTCTCTCTGATACTCATTTGCTCACTCTCTCACAACACACACACACACACACGGTCCAAATCTGTCTAATTGTGGTTTCCGCTCTGTGTTCCTAATTGAGTTTAATAGCTGCTTTGACACTTGAGGAAATGTTGAAACAAAGGCAGCTCCCTCACTCTCTTCCTCCCTGAACGTCTCTCTTCAGATGCAGCCGCTATTTTCTGCAGCACACTTAACTCCTTCATGTCCCTGAATGACTCTCAGCCTTGAACTGCTGGCAGCTCCTCCGCCACGACTGAAAACTCACCGGAGATCAAAGGGAGGGAGAGGAAGTATGGAGTGGTGTAGGGAGAGTAAGCAGACGGAGAGGAAAAACACAATGAAAGATTCGTTAAGAACAGGAGCGACAGATGAGATGAGGCTTTGATTTAAAGGGATTTATTGCCTTAACTTCAGTTTAAGGTTTGTGCTGCTTTACATTATTCTATTCAACCTGTGAGCAGAATTAATGACTCACTGACTGCACTAACGGAGAGGAAAATGCCAGCCCGAATACAGCTGCAGGCGCAGTGCTACATGCGGAATTTAGTTTAATATGCGATGAGGGTGAAGAGCTGCTTAAGTATTACAGCATAAATAAGTCATAAAGCATCTTTTGCATACTTACCCTTTTAAAAATTCAAAGACGGATATTTGAGTTCCCGAGTTGTGCAACAGAAAAACGGTCGCCACAGCCTGCTGTCTAGGTAGGGAGGATGGCGTTTTCATAGGAGGCCGTTTTAATAGGGACACCCTGTGCACTTGTTGATTCATTTAGTTCTTCAATCAGCTGGCGGCATAAAAAAACTTCACTGGATGTTTTTTGTACCATGTGTGAACTCTGTAGACTGATATCTGATGAAAATCACAGATCAGCGATTTCTGAAATACTCAAACCAGTCTGTATGACACTTATAACCAGGCCACAGTCAAAGTCACCGAGATCACATTTTTCCCAATTCCGATCCATCCATCATCTCTAGCCGCTTATCCTGTTCTACAGGGTCGCAGGCGAGCTGGAGCCTATCCCAGCTGACTACGGGCGAAAGGCGGGGTACACCCTGGACAAGTCGCCAGGTCATCACAGGGCTGACACATAGACACAGACAACCATTCACACTCACATTCACACCTACGGTCAATTTAGAGTCACCAGTTAACCTAACCTGCATGTCTTTGGGCTGTGGGGGAAACCGGAGCACCCGGAGGAAACCCACGCGGACACGGGGAGAACATGCAAACTCCACACAGAAAGGCCCTCGCTGGCCACGGGGCTCGAACCCGGACCTTCTTGCTGTGAGGCGACAGCGCTAACCACTACACCACTGTGCCGCCGGATGTAAGCATAAAGTTCTTTTTTTTTTTTTAACCTTGGCTTGCAAATCTTGACTTTTAAAGCTAGACGGCCTTTCGACTTCATAAAAATCGATGAAATTTAGTTCCCTCTGAAATTTGGTCATTGTGATATATGTTTATTTCTGTAATATCTAAACCCCTCCCCCCCCCCCAGCCATTCTGTGGCTGGGAAGTTATTTAATTTGAAGGGATTCCCAAGCAAATAATGTGCATGAAATCGCTCGCTTTGCTTCACTTCGCTTCGAGCAGACAGAGGAAGTCCGTATGCACATGCGCAGGTTTACCTTCGTTCTCTTCTTCTTCGTTTGGGTTTTACAGCAGCTGGCATCCATAGTGTTGCATTACTGCCATCTACAGGTTTACCTTTGACTGTGCACTGACAGTTCCAACATTCTGTTGCTAAACGAACAGCTGATCACACCGAAGTGCTCGCTGACCGCTGATATTTATTAGCTTGGTCCTGCGTTTCCTTTCCTTCGTATATAACATAACGTCTTTTCTTCTCGCTGTCTGGTACTGTAGTCGGTCTTTCACGTTTCATTCGCACACTCACGTCCTCCATTTTTCTCTCCTGTTTCAAATTTGTATCCCACAATGCCTTGCGTGAACGGGGAAAGCCCACCACATGATGCATGATGTAGTATCTTGAATTGGGTCATGGTGAAGCAGGAAAAAATAGTGGTGAATTTAGGGCCACGTGGCACTAAATTCATTAATTGTTCTATTAAATAATAATAATAATAATTAGACTGCATTTCTGCAGAGAAAATGCAAAGTGTGCTTGCTGAGCTGTAGCAGAACAGCTATCATGCTAAAAGCTAGCATGCCAACATGCTAATGCCAACATGCTAACAACTAGCATGCTAACAGTTAGCATACTAACATGCTAAAAGCTAGCATGTTAACATGTTAATGCTAACATGCTAATAGATAACATGCTAACAGCTAGCATTCTAACATGCTAATGATTAACATGCTATTTGTTAAAATTCTAACACTAAGGCTAATATGCTGACAGCTAACAGGCTAACATGCTAATTGCTAGTATTTTAACTTTTAGCATGCTAAGACGCTGAGGGTGACATGCTAACAGTTAACATGCTAACATGCTCAGGCGAACTCGCTAACAGCAAACATGCGAACTCTGCATGTTACCATGCTAATCCTAATATGTTAACAGCTCTCATGATAACATGCTAATGGTGAACATGCTAACAACTCACGAGCTAACAGCAGGCATGATATCGTAATGGGTAACATGCTAACAGCTAGCATGGTAACACGTGAATGCTTATATGCTAATTGCTATCGTGTGGCGTGTAAGTATTCCTAATAAAGCGGCCATTGAGCTGAAGTTGATTTGCTGTCAAAGTTTCAAATGAGCAGATCCTTGCCAAATGCATCATCACCTATGGGGGGAGGGAGGAATGACTCAGTCAAGCTTCCACTGATTAGCGGCAAAATGGAGAAGAAATGGACAGATGAAAGGCAAGACAAAGACGAGTGCGGGTCAGAACCGATATCATGTGTGTGATGGTGATTTGGCCTGAGGTGCCGTATGAAGTTTGGTGGATGTGTGGTGAAGTGTTACTGAGCAAAACTCCATTCATTTGAATGGGGCCAAAAATCAACGGAAGCCTATGGAGGTAAAAAGAGATGCGTGAAAACCAAGGAAAAGACGAGTGCAGGTCTCAGATGAGGGGATGGATCTGTGCGGGGACTTGGCCTGAGGCATCAAGTGAAGTTTCTTGAAGTTTGGTCACTTGGTTAAAAAAATTGGAGAGTGAAAGTTTTTCTCCTGAAACACCATTCATTTTCAATGGGGCCAAAAATCAATGCAAGCCCATGGAGGAAAAAGGGATGAGCAAAAAGAAAGGAAAAATATGAGTGCGGGTCAGAACTGATTGCATGTATGTGTCGGGGGAGTTGGCCTGAAGTATCACATGAGGTTTGGTGCATCTGCGATGGAGCGTGTCCGAGTAGGACGATTCGATTCATGAGCCCTGTTCATTCTCTATGGGAAAAAACCAAAAGAAAAACGACAAGAACAAGAGAACGGGCGCGTTGATCCAAAAGCTGTATACAAGCACACGACACCACTTCGGGCCAGACGTCTCAGAGTTGGAACGATGTCTCTATCTCGAACGCCCTAGGAGGAATAGTAGATCCAAAAAACTTGTCGGAATAAGGCAGAATAAGTAAACTTAAGAAGAACAATAGTGTGCTTGAGCAAGCACACGAATAAAATTGGAAGTCTGTGATTCAAATTCAGTAGCTTTTGGTCCACTAAACAAAAATAATTGGGTGTTGGGGGGAATTCTTTTTATGACCTACACTTGAAAAATCTGAAAGGCAGTCTAGCTTTAAATCTTGACTTAAAGGAAAACTCCGGAGTGAAATGCTTTTTAGGTCTATTTTCGCATTATTGGGAGTGCATACATTGGGCTGCTATCACAATCACGTCAATCGGATGTGTTTTGAGAAAATCAGTTTTTTGCGATTTCAACCGGAAAGCGCTAGCACGGCAGTGGCCGGGACATGTCTTTTTGCCGATACAAAATGCTAGTTTTAAAACCATTGCAAAGCTCAAAACAACATGACAGTTCTGTGGAAGTGAGTTTAGGGTTCCTACAAGCAAAACGAGTTGTCCCTGGCTCTGCATGTGCACGGATAGAGTGTGCTAGAAGAGTAAATAAAAATCCAGCGACCTTACCTGAAGTCGGGCTTCCTCAGACGCCATCTTCAGTGGACAGTCCGTAAAAGTCGAGTGCTGAGTGCAGAGCCCAACCCGCTGAAAATGCACAATGAGCTCTGCACTCGGCACTCGACTTTTACGGACTGTCCACTCAAGATGGCGTCTGAAGGCCTCTGCATGCTCTTACGACAAGGCTTTCGCAGATAGCTTTTCGCAGACAGTTGTAATTTATCGTTGAGCGGGGAGTAATAGGCGTGCGCGATGTTATTCACCGCCACAACGCAAGGGGGCGCAAAGTCGCGAAATCGCTAGGAGTAGTTGGTGGGTGTGGTTAGTGGAGTGTTTATCCTCCGGTTACTTATAATGACTAGAACTGGAGTTGTATAGATGTACGTACTTCCTCACTTCCTCGATCAACCGCTCTTTGTGCTGCGCCATCTTCGCTCGTGTTTTTAAAAATGGCGGTCGTGAAAACAAACCAAACCGGGAAAGTAGGGAAGCGGAAGTGCGTGTACAGCAGATGTAGAGTGGACCAATCAGAGCCCTCTTGTCTGCGACGCTGTCTGCGAGGCTTCTGCGGTGGTCACAATTTTTGGGAGGTGCGCGCAGAGCGTCTGCGAAGGTGGTGGTGGGGGGTTACGCAGACGCTATCTGCAACACCGTCTGCGAGGACTGCGTTGTCAGCATAAATTGGCCTTGAGGAAGCCCGACTTCAGGTAAGGTCGCTGGATTTTTATTTACTCTTCTAACACACTCTATCCGTGCACATGCAGAGCCAGGGACAACTCGTTTTGCTTGTAGGAACCCTAAACTCACTTCCACAGAACTGTCATGTTGTTTTGAGCTTTGCAATAGTTTTAAAACTAGCGTTTTGTATCGGCAAAAAGACATGCCCCGGCCACTGCCGTGTTAGCGCTTTCCGGTTGAAATCGCAAAAAACTAATTTTCTCAAAACACATCCGATTGACGTGATTGTGATAGCAACCCAACGTATGCACTCCTAATAATGCGAAAATAGACCCGGGGCGATTCTAGCATCTGATCTTTGGGGGTGCTTAGCCCCCAGATCTGACAGGCACCTGGCTTGAACGACAGTGTTTCCACGTTTATTCCGCATTTAGACTAGACTTAACTAGACAAGAAGACTAGACTAGACAAGACTAGACTTATGCAATGTTTTAACGGAAGCTGACCCAATAAACTATGATATCTACACATTTACAACCACTGACACAAATATTTACGTTATATTTTAAACTAAACAAGACCTACTACTGCATTTGTAATGTTGGAGCTATTCCGTACCTTCACATCTCGCTATCCCAGTAATACTCAGGTGCTACTTCGAGTTCCTCATCGGCGTGGAATCCAGTTAAAAAAAACACCATGTCGTAGCAAGCGCTCGCGCGGACAGGCAACCCAATCAGAGGGGACGCAAGGAGGAGAGGGATTTTACTGCTCATACAGTGGTGCTTGAAAGTTTGTGAACCCTTTAGAATTTTCTATATTTCTGCATAAATATGACCTAAAACATCATCAGATTTTCACACAAGTCCTAAAAGTAGATAAAGAGAACCCAGTTAAACAAATGAGATAAAAATATTATACTTGGTCATTTATTTATTGAGGAAAATGATCCAATATTACATATCTGTGAGTGGCAAAAGTATGTGAACCTTTGCGTTCAGTATCTGGTGTGACCCCCTTGTGCAGCAATAACTGCAACTAAACATTTGTGGTAACTGTTGATCAGTCCTGCACACCAGCTTGGAGGAATTTTAGCCTGTTCCTCTGTACAGAACAGCTTCAACTCTGGGATGTTGGTGGGTTTCCTCACATGAACTGCTCACTTCAGGTCCTTCCACAACATTTCGATTGGATTAAGGTCAGGACTTTGACTTGGCCATTCCAAAACATTAACTTTATTCTTCTTTAACCATTCTTTGGTAGAACGACTTGTGTGCTTAGGGTTGCTGTCTTGCTGCATGACTCACCTTCTCTTGAGATTTAGTTCACGTACAGATGTCCTGATATTTTCCTTTAGAATTTGCTGGTATAATTCAGAATTCCTTGTTCCAAAAATGATGGCAAATCATCCTGGCCCAGATGCAGCAAAACAGGCCCAAACCATGATACTCCCACCACCATGTTTCACAGAAGGGATAAGGTTCTTATGTTGGAATGTAGTGCTTTCCTTTCTCCAAACATAACGCTTCTCATTTAAACCAAAACGTTCTATTTTGATCTCATTTGTCCACAAAACATTTTCCAATAGCCTTCTGGCTTGTCCACATGATCTTTAGCAAACTGCAGATGAGCAGCAATGTTCTTTTTGGAGAGCAGTGGCTTTCTCCTTGCAACCCTGCCATGCACACCATTGTTGTTCAGTGTTCTCCTGATGGTGGACTCATGAACATTGGCTAATGTTAATGTGAGAGAGGTCTTCAGTTGCTTAGAAGTTACCTTGGGGTCCTTTGTGACCTCGCCAACTATTACACGCCTTGCTCTTGGAGTGATCTTTGTTGGTCGACCACTCCTGGGGAGGGTAACAATGGTCTTGAATTTCCTCCATTTGTACACAATCTGTCTGACTGTGGATTGGTGGAGTCCAAACTCTTTAGAGATGGTTTTGTAACCTTTTCCAGCCTGATGAGCATCAACAACGCTTTTTCTGAGGTCCTCAGAAATCTCCTTTGTCCGTGTCATGATACACTTCCACAAACATGTGTTGTGAAGATCAGACTTTGATAGATCCCTGTTCTTTAAATAAAACAGGGTGCCCACTCACACCTGATTGTCATCCCATTGAATTAAAACACCTGACTCTAATTTCACCTTCAAATTAACTGCTAATCCTAGAGGTTCACATACTTTTGCCACTTACAGATATGTAATATTGGATCATTTTCCTCAATAAATAAGTGACCAAGTATAATATTTTCATCTCATTTGTTTAATTGGGTTCTCTTTATCTACTTTTAGGACTTGTGTGAAAATCTGATGATGTTTTAGGTCATATTTATGCAGAAATATAGGAAATTCTAAAGGGTTCACAAACTTTCAAGCACCACTGTAGAACTATCACGTAACAGGTGAATTCAAGAACACACACACGCCCACGCACACATTCATTGCGCAGTGCGCAAGGGCACTTATTTCTGAAAATTACGTCCAAAAGCAGTGTTTTTGAGGGTGCTGAGCTAGGGGGTGCTGAGCTCGTTTTTGGGGGTGCTTGAGCACCCCCAAAAATAGGCTAAACACGCCCCTGAATAGACCTAAAAAGCATTTCACTCCAGAGTTTTCCTTTAAAAAAAAAATCTTGTCTGTATTGTCCTAAATTTTACCCTGTTGGTTTTATCTTTTAATTCTAGTATTTGCTTACAGGTATTAAAGGATTTGTACAGTTAATTTCTATTGCTGTTTATGTTCTTGTATTGGTACCGTATATTGTGTATTTGTATCAGACAGAGTAATTGCACTGGTATATCCCTGCATTGTTCACTTTTTGCACTACCGCCATGGTCCACATTCTGTTCTACCATAGCATCCTCCCAGCAAACACAAAACGTTTATAAAACGTTTCATTTGGGTTGCATTAAGGTTAGGTTTTATTAAACGTTTCTGAAACGTTAGCCAAACGTTTATACAACGTTATATAAACGTTTTTGTGTTTCCTGGGAAAGTACTTACCTATCTATCTATCTATCTATCTTGACCTGTACCTGCATGATTTTCTGCACTGCCCTCCTGCCACATGATTTGCTGATTGGATGAATGAGCAGATGCACAGGTGTTCCAAATACAGTGGCTGGTGAGTGTGTATTCGATGAGAGTTGGTTCCTGAAATGTCCCTAAAGCCAAACACATGTTTGTATTTGGTACCGTGTTTAGGTTTTCAAATAACACCCATGTAATAGGAAATAAAAATAAAGCTGAGTAAAGTCGAGCGCTCAAGCTTTAAACCAATACCAGTTTCTAATCAGCCTTGAAAGGCCACCATAACTCATTCTTTTAAGCTGCTGGATGTAAGATCTGGGATGTTTGGCCTCTCTTCAGAACTTGCCCTTTCGACAAACAAGAGCTCAAACAGGCTTCAAAACTCGTGAACTACTGACAGGTGCTTTTTTGTTCCAAGCCTGTTTCATAAAGTAGTATAGGGACTGGGATGTGTCTCACACGGAAGCATGGAATTATCCGCTGCCGTTACCACAGTGTTATGGAAATGAAAACTTCTGCATTTATTGTGCGCATCAATGTGACTGTCAGTTACTTATTCTACTAAGCAAACCCCTCCGACCCTCCTGCTTTAACAAGAACTTGTCTTTTAAGCCTAGGTCACAACCGGACGTACGATTTTTTGGCCGTCCGATTTTTGGCGTTTCCCAAATCACTGCGTTTTTTTTTGTTCGTGGAGAAAGACGCACGTTGGCTGTCTTGCAACCTGAAAAAAACGTAAGCGCCCGTAGAGTTTGTTTGACATGACAAAGAACCTCTGCGGCCGGTCTGCGGCCAGTCTACGGCTCGAAAATCAGCACGTCACACGCGCGCCCTCCATGCATTTCACGTGTTCCCTCCGTGCGTTTCTTGCGTTTTTTGCACGTAGACCGGCCGTAGGAGCACGTACGGCCGGTTGTGACCGAGGCACTAGCCATCACAGATCGAGTCCTACCATCAGCTGTGCTTTACTGAAATCATACAGTGCTGTGTATCTGATCACTGATCCCTGCGAGATCAGAACACAACACAGAGGCTAGTCAAGCAGCGCTAGCTAAAACACAAGGTCTGGTTAAATGCCTCGGTCTATTATGATCTGTAGCTTATCATTAGCCTCAGCCATAGACTGCAACTCAAAGACATGGGCAAAGGCATTTCTATGTTATGGACCTGTGTGACACTGGACGAGTAATTTAGGGTTGAGTACGTACACAGGCGCAATGATCGAGGACGGAGCCGAGCTGGGTGTGTGTTTGGAAACTCTCATCAATTCGATTCCAACAGCTCGGTCTGAGAATGAAAAAGTGAAGCAGATTTGCTGTTTTTCCTGTAAGTACTATAACAGAAGCTTTACGACACAGCAGCTCAGGAACATCACGTTATATTTTTCTTCCCTGTCACAATAATTTTTCAAAAAAAAAAAAAAAAAATCCTCAGCACTGCAGCTTTCAGAAAGTGTGCGGGAAATAAAACGTATGTTTCAGTTAAAGACAGAAACAGACAGAAAGAGCATGAGGGGAAATGTCTACTCAAATACAGAAAGCTGTTCAAGAAACAGACTCTGTATTTTTACTCTTTCTTCCTTTCTCTCTCTCTTTTTTTGGTCTCCCATATGCCTTTATGGTGAATTTCCCAGTGGAAATCCTCAACTGGTTTCAATTATGGACTTGGTTTCTCTCATTCCAACAAAAGATTAGTCATGAGAGAGAGTGAGACACAAAGGCAGAGGAAAGAGAGAGAGAGAGAGAGAGAGAGAGAGCACGAGCGAAAGAACCAGGAAACTCTGACACTTCTCGGAGCAGTGTGTGTGTTTTCAGAGCTGTGTGACTTGCTAGCACAGACCTAACAGTTTACATGGCTGGTATGCTTATCGAGAGGTCTCAAGGTGTTCATCCAGTGGTGATTCTGGTTGGTGAACACCAAAACCTGCCCAGGAAAATCCAGACAGCTCAGACAGACAGAAACATCTCTATCCAGCTGCTTGACACACATTCAGCTCTTCTAAACACTGCAACAAGAACCGCTACACTGCATTCAAAATCCCAAATTCGACCACTGAATTGCACGTTTGAACTCATTTTACAGGTTAACAGAAAAGAAAAAAAAAAAAAAACCTGACTCGTTGTGATACCTTTTCTTCATTTAAAGTAATACCTACTAATGAGTTCCACAAAAACAGCAGGTTTAGAAATAAGGGAACGAAACTAAACATTAACCAGACTTTAGTCTTGATGACGTCTTTGGTTATAGCCTGGTGATGAAGTAGAATGGATGTGGATCAAATAAAGCAGATTAGACTCACCTGTACTCAGCTCCCCAGCCCTTGACAAAGCTCATGCGGATGGTGCACATACGGGTCAGCTGATACACAGCCTCGAATCCTTGATTCACCGACTGAGCCAAAAGAGCAGCGAACTCTTGATTATTGAAGATCTTCAGATTACAGCCTGACAAAAGACCCACACACACCAGATATTACAGATACAGGTTGTCTGAAAGGGCAGACATATCTCATCTCATCTCATTATCTCTAGCCGCTTTATCCTGTTCTACAGGGTCGCAGGCAAGCTGGAGCCTATCCCAGCTGACTACGGGCGAAAGGCGGGGTACACCCTGGACAAGTCGCCAGGTCATCACAGGGCTGACACATAGACACAGACAACCATTCACACTCACATTCACACCTACGGTCAATTTAGAGTCACCAGTTAACCTAACCTGCATGTCTTTGGACTGTGGGGGAAACTGGAGCACCCGGAGGAAACCCACGCGGACAACATGCAAACTCCGCACAGAAAGGCCCTCGCCGGCCACGGGGCTCGAACCCGGACCTTCTTGCTGTGAGGCGGCAGTGCTAACCACTACACCACCGTGCCGCCCCGGCAGACATATCAATATATCGTATACTGATATCAATATTGTGATATATTTGGATCCACGTGTCATGATTAAATTTGAGTATTTCGAATATCAGTCACTAAACTGACCAGGGGTGGGCAACAAGGATGTAATGGTTACCGGTGTCACAGTAAACTACAGTAAATTTCCCAACAGTTCGTATTTTATGTTTACCCTGATGACCCTTTGCACACTACTGGCATTATCTTAACCAGCTTCATGAGGTAGTCACCTAGAATGCTTTTCAATTAACAGACGTGCCTCATCAAAAGCTAATTAGTGCAATTTCTTGCCTTCTTAATGAGTTTGAGATCAAACAGTAAATAGCAAATATTAAAAATAGGTACCCTATGTAGCTACTATGTAGCTACTACTTATAAATAAAATTATTTTCTGATCCCATGTCCATACAGTAAATATAGCATATATATTTACTCTATGAGGCAGTAGCCACAAAAATGAAGCGTCATCCAAAAATGAACAATTTAAAAATCACAGAAGTAAAATATACCAAGTGTCTGTACTTTATATTATTCTTTATACAGTTTTCGAAACTGAAACCTCCGAACCGAGGCTGACACACACACGCTGTCGCCATGACCCAAACTCTTATTTCCCGGAAAAGGCCCGGCGCTAGAGCTCAGTGGTCTCAATACTCTTTTTGACAACTTCCTGTAACAACTCGGAAGTGCGTTACATCTACATCACACGTGGGACCACTGGCCGAAGAAGGCGATGAAAAGGGGGACGACCTGGAGTATATTTTAAAATAGGAACGCACTTTCCCTCGGTAATAAGCATAAACATGTCTGAAAGCGATTTCTTTAGTCTAGTCCGTTTATTTTGAATGATGAACCGAATTGTATACACTCACTGGCCATTTCAATAGGAACACCTGTATGCGTATGCGCAGTGCGCGACTGTTACACTCATTCTTACATTCTTACAACATGATGACATAGTGGCTACAGCCTCTATATGATGCAGTAGCCACAAAAATACAGTAAATAGCTCTATTCCACAACTGTAGTAATCCATATCATGCCAAGAAAAGACAATCCATCATTACTTTAAGACATGAAGTGTCTTTTAATGAATAAAAATAAAGAAAAACCAGCGAATTAGAATGTCTATCCAGACATTTAACTGGTACTGTCTAGGTTTGCTCACAAACTGGCAGCAATAGGCTAGTGTTGCATAAAAAAAGAAAAATAAATAAATAAATTTAAAAATATTTTTATCAATGCCCTTGGACGAGTCACATACGTCATGAAATCTTTTACCGCTGTACCTTATGACGGAAGAATGTTTTAGGCATTGACTGTAATTCATATGTGCCACTGTGAAGTAAAAGTAATGTGCCATGTAAGGTACATAAAAGGAGGTGTTTATGACGAGTAGCGTACGTCATAAGGCACGGCGGTAAAAGATTTCATGACGTACGTGACTCGTCCAAGGGCACTGAAGGGGTTAAAAACAGACGAATATTTTATAGATAAAAACATTTTATCCACAGAAATAAAATAAAAAAGCATTTTAACATGTAATTAAATAAAAGCAAAATTAAATGTCAAATTCAATATTTATGTTTTTTCATGCATCTTCAAAGTGTTCAAGTACTGTGATATATTTTTGCCAAATTGCCCAACCCTAATAAAGGAAGGAAAACAAACAGGGGACACATTTGTGATTTCAGGCCAAGAATAAAATCTTGTTACTGAATTACTGCCTGCTTATATTTGTTGTTCATTTTAATGTCATGATAACGATTTACTTTAATCTTTCATATAATTTAAGTTCATATTCGACTAATGATGATACTTAAGAACAAGAAATGAGGAATAACAGGACCAAAGGAACTGAAAGAGAGAGACACAGAGAGAGAGAGAGAGAGAGAGAGAGAGAGAAAGTCCCCTCATTTTTCTAAACTCAGTTTAGTGATGTAATAACTGAACAAGATAGCTTATAAGATAGGCTCCAGCTTGCCTGCGACCCTGTAGAACAGGATAAGCGGCTACAGATGATGGATGGATGGCTTATAATCCAAAAACACATCATGTGTTTTGAGTTAGTGGCTTAGTTTGTCTCTGACCTGGTGGAATCTTGCAGACGGTGGCGGGGTGCCAGCCGTATCGCTGGTTGCAGTTGGGACTCTGAACAAAGATAGCGCTGTCACTGAGACACTCAGCAAACACCTCACCTCCGATGTAGTATAAACGCACCCCTCGGCCTAAATCAACACACACAGAGTTATAACATATATTAACCTAAACCATTATGTATAGTTAGAGCTCCAAGCACAAAAATAGATGTTGATTTCCTTGAATGAACTTGCCGTTTTAATAAAATTGTTGGTCCTCTTCCAATTTTATCATGTTAAAATGCATTAATAAGAAAAGTAGAGACACAGCAACAATGACTGGGTCTGGTCAAGGAAATTACTATCATTTATATGAAGTTGGATACAGTTTTAAACCATGATCACCATTTTACCATGCAACCTTACGTGAAGAAGAAAATGTAAACTGGTCATAATTCAGGGGACTTTTGTTAAAAAGTTCCACCATTGGGTTTCGCAGAAAAGTGGAGAACCTACTGAAGTCTTCTAGAAAAATTAATGACGTTCAACACTTGAACAATCAGACTGAGCCTCAGGCGGGGTTTACATTAGACCGTATCAGCGGATCATCAGATTAACGTTTTTAAAACGATTAGTGTGTACACAGCAACACCAATACACGATTCGCGTGCACACAGCAACGCCAATACACGGATACGCTCGTCTCCGCAGGCATCCTGCGCTCCAAATCACTCCGCCCTGAACAGCGAGTGCCCTCTGGAGGGTGTGCAGTCCGGCCCTGCGCAGCTCACAGAGCGCGCGAGTGAAGCGCACGAGCAGTGATTCGGGACTGAGCCGCTGTGTGTGTGATCCCAGCGCATATCACTTACCACTTGCAAGTGGAAGGATGGCAAGCCTAAAGACAATCATAACTACACAATGGGCAGTATTTGCATCAGTATTTGCAGTATTTTCATACTTTTATACTCTTTAATGAAAGGTGATACAAGGCGGAAGTCCGCGCCGTTTTTCAGCAGTCGCGTCACATGACCAACGCCAGCGAATCAGGAAGGTGGATGTCACAGTGACGTTGTCCAATGACAACGCCAGCTAGAGCTCAGCACAGCGTATCCGCGCATTCTTAATGTTTACACAGCACCGGAGCTGACACGATCTAGATTGAATACGTGGACGCTGGCGGATTCCCGTTTCCCGGCGTTTCCAGGCGGTTTAATGTAAACGGACAGTGCATCCGCGAAGAAAACGAGACAGATACGGTCTAATGTAAACTTGGCCTCAGTGGGCAAGTGAAAACAATCACTAGTTGATTAAGGGTGGGAAAAACAAACTAAAAACAACCCAATGTCTTTTCTAGCTAAATCCGATACCAGGCATTACTCAATGGTAGCAGTGCTTTTATCGTTACATCATCAAACCACAAAAAGTGCTCCAGGCAGTGCTTTTTCAATACAAAATGCCTAATGTGATCAGGGTGAAACACTGCTTTGGATGTCTCTTGTCAAGAGGAGGTGAATCTTGTCCATTTTTAAATTTTTTTTTAAAATCGAGAACTATATATTTGACCATTTCTTGTTTTTTTCCCCCTTCCTTTATGAAGTATGGAAATCTAATGTACCAATGTGTCTGCGTGTGAGCTCCACGGCAGCGTTGCGATTAATATTGGACAGCAGACCCAGGCAGAAACGCTCAGAGTTGGATGGATCGGTAAACCCGTCTACTGTGAGAGAGGGCTGGGATGCATGGAAGATTTCCCCCACCCGCTGGTTCAGCTCATAGTAGGATATGGAGCACCAGAACGCTGGCTCACAGTAGGTCACAGGCTGCAGGTCTGACAGAGAGAGGAAGACAGAGATGGTTAAAAAAACAATAACAATAAAAGAAATATATATATATATATATATATATATATATATATATATATATATATATATATATATATATATATATATCTCACAAGTAAAACTCAATCATGAAGTAAAAATAGTTTGCAGCAAGAAATAGGTGGAGCTCAGTGAGACAGTAATGATAGTATCAAGTGTCAATTCCAAGAAACAGGGCAATGGAAACACCAGCATTACTTGGGTAGGAAAATTATTGCCTTACACCGCCAGCTTCATAAACACACCATAATTCCTGTAACTGCTTCAGAAAAGGAAAAAAGAAAAAAAAAAAAAAGAAAGAAAGAGCTTCAGGAAATGGATTGGATGAACAAAACCCCTATGTGTAAGGGTTGCATGTGGAAGTATGCTATTTATTATTCCAGGAACAAGGGGGAAGACAAGCCCCAGGACCTTCACTTCGGATCATAAGCAACAGGATACTGTCATGCATGTGAAGTGTGTGTCTTATTTGTCCAAGTGCTCATACAGAGATCAGAGCAGGGGTTGACAAAAGGTTCATTCAGCTGTGGCTTCCTCTGGGTCAGTGACCAGAGGGAAGAATTTATAACAAGTGTACAAACACTGACACGTACACTACAGACACGCCGTAAGGTCCTACCTAAGTTGCTCGGTGGTGGAGATAAAGAATTTGGTGAAAGGCTTGGAGATCCTACAAAAAAGAAAAAAAAAGGAGATGGTTATAGATGAAGAGACTTCACTGAACTGACTAAATATGATGGAGTACACTGACAAGTATATCGAATCACAATCATTCTCATTCTCTCAGCACTAAAATATGACCTAATTTATATACAGTGCTGTGCAAAAGTCTTAGGCACATACAAAGAAATGCTGTAGACCAAAAATGGCTTACAAATAATGAAATGAAACGTTTCAATATGAAAAAAATATATATATATCTAAACAGCAGTAAGCCATAATAAATGAAAGTCAATATTTGGTGTGAGACAGCCCTTGGCTTTAGAAAAAAAAAAATAGTGATCTCAACGTCATGAAATCTTTTACCGCCGTGCCTTATGACGTACGCTACTCGTCATAAACACCTCCTTTTATGTACCTTACATGGGACATTACTTTAACTTCACAGTGGTACATTACCACAAATTGGCCTAGTGGTTAGTGTGTTCGCCTTTTAATCGTGAGTTCTAGTCACGGTTGGGTCATACCAAAGACCATCATAAAAGTACTAGCTTTCATCTCATCTCATTATCTCTAGCCGCTTTATCCTTCTACAGGGTTGCAGGCAAGCTGGAGCCTATCCCAGCTGACTACGGGCGAAAGGCGGGGTACACCCTGGACAAGTCGCCAGGTCATCACAGGGCTGACACATAGACACAGACAACCATTCACACTCACATTCACACCTACGGTCAATTTAGAGTCACCAGTTAACCTAACCTGCATGTCTTTGGACTGTGGGGGAAACCGGAGCACCCAGAGGAAACCCACGCGGACAACATGCAAACTCCACACAGAAAGGCCCTCGCCAGGCACAGGGCTCGAACCCGGACCTTCTTGGTGTGAGGCGACAGCGCTAACCACTACACCACCGTGCCGCCCCTACTAGCTTTCAAGTACTAGTAATTCATATTTATGGACAGGTTCTCATTGACAAGACCTGTTGTCTTGTTTTTTTTTGGGATGTTTTCGATTACTAAAGTTATTTTTACTCTACAACAGTGTTTTTTGGACACAAATATTAAAAATATAAAGTTCTGAACAAGTTAGAGAAAGACTATGAAAATATCCCAATTTTGACCTTTTTTTGTCCTATATGTCTACAATTAATTATGGCTGGCAGCCAAGGGGTTAATTTTGCACCAAAACCCAGTAGCCTTCATTATGTTTTCTTTTTTAATCTGAAGAGTGCTTTCTTGTGGAATATGCTGCTCAGATACAAACTTTTTTCCCCTGGTAACATTTAATTTTGTTCTGGAAAATGAACGTTTGGAACTCTAGAATGTTTTTGTACTGACTCGATGATGTAGAAGTCAAAAAAATAGAAATCTATAACAGAGTTTGTATGGGGCGGCACGGTGGTGTAGTGGTTAGCGCTGTCGCCTCACAGCAAGAAGGTCCGGGTTCGAGCCCCGTAGCCGGCGAGGGCCTTTCTGTACGGAGTTTGCATGTTCTCCCCGTGTCCGCATGGGTTTCCTCCGGGTGCTCCGGTTTCCCCCCACAGTCCAAAGACATGCAGGTTAGGTTAACTGGTGACTCTAAATTGAGCGTAGGTGTGAATGTGAGTGTGAATGGTTGTCTGTGTCTATGTGTCAGCCCTGTGATGACCTGGCGACTTGTCCAGGGTGTACCCCGCCTTTCGCCCGTAGTCAGCTGGGATAGGCTCCAGCTTGCCTGCGACCCTGTAGAACAGGATAAAGCGGCTAGAGATAATGAGATGAGAGTTTGTATGAAAAAAAAATAGTGTGCCTAAGACTTTTGCACTGCATGTGATGTTTTATAGACGTCCGTCTGGCACTATGACTCATCTCTGATGTGTTGATAATGTTGACTCACCTGTGTCCATGTTAGGGTTCAAGGAATAGTCGCTGGTCTCCCCATCCTCACTGAGGTAGCCTGGAGGAGGTGTTTCTGAAAAACAAACTCTTGGATTACTAGATGTGTGAGTTACTTATGAGAGTTTGTCTTGTTTATGAGTGCAGCTAAATACTGAACACTAACTCTGAGTAACCAGGACCTTTTACCTTTTGTTTGTTCAAAATGCAAAATTATTATGGATTTGTTCGCCACAAAAATATATACAGTAGACAGAATATTCTAGTGAGGTTTTTATTGACAATTATTAATACAGATAAGTAATGTTATGCTACACCTAAACCTAACCATCTTTTAGCTTTTTAAAGAGAAGGTGATTTTTTTTATTTAAAAAAAGATATCAGATAAGTCAGACCTGTTCCCAGTGCATGTTGGACTCCGGCAGGGCTGCCCTTTGTCACCGGTTCTGTTTATAATTTTTATGGACAGAATTTCTAGGCGCAGCCAGGGGCCGGAAGGAATCCTGTTTGGGAACCACAGGATTTCATCTCTGCTTTTTGCAGATGGTGTTGTCTTGTTGGCTTCTTCAAACCAGGACCTCCAGCATGCACTGGGGCGGTTTGCAGTCGAATGTAAAGCGGCTGGGATGAGAATCAGCACCTCCAAGTCCGAGGCCATGGTTCTCGACCGGAAAAGGGTGGCTTGCCCTCTTCAGGTTGGTGGAGAAGTCCTGCCTCAAATGGAGGAGTTTAAGTATTTTGGGATCTTGTTCACAAGTGAGGGAAGGATGGAGCGTGAGATTGACAGGCGGATTGGTGCAGCCTCCGCAGTGATGCGGTCGCTTTACCGGTCCGTCGTGGTGAAGAAGGAGCTGAGCCAAAAGCCGAAGCTCTCAATTTACCGGTCGATCTACGTTCCGACTCTCACCTATGGTCATGAGCTTTGGGTAATGACCGAAAGAACAAGATCGCGGATACATGCGGCCGAAATGAGTTTCCTTCGCAGGGTGGCTGGGCGCTCCCTTAGAGATAGGGTGAGGAGCACAGTCACTCGGGAGGAGCTCGGAGTAGAGCCGCTGCTCCTCCACATCGAGAGGAATCAGCTGAGGTGGCTCGGGCATCTCTTTCGGATGCCTCCTGGACGCCTCCCTGGGGAGGTGTTCCAGGCATGTCCCCCCGGGAGGAGGCCCCAGGACACGCTGGAGGGACTATGTCTCTCGGCTGGCCTGGGAACGCCTCGGTGTTCTTCCCGGGGAGCTGGCCGAGGTGTCTGGGGAAAGGGAAGTTTGGGCTTCCATGCTTAGACTGCTGCCTCCGCGACCCGGCCCCGGATAAAGCGGAAGAAGATGAGACGAGATGAGACGAGATATCAGATATTGCTTTTCTTTTGTAGAGTCCCCAGCATGACCTCCAACCATCCCCTCCCCACACACAAAGACAAAATATGCACTCTTACACAAACAGAGGCCATGCAGGTGATTCAAAAATTAAATTACAGTAAATTCAAGGACGCATTCCATTTCTGTGCAATTATGGACTCCTCTGCTGAACAATTCTTCTCTTACAGGCAGAGTGGTTTAGCCTTACATTTTTCAGGCAACATTAATCATTAATAGGGTGCTTATTCATCGAGCACAAACTAGTAGAGTGGGGTGTCTCCCATAACCCCGTATGGAAAGCATGAACCGGAATGGGACGGTACATGACAATAACGTTATGTTTTCTATATATTCAGGCGTTTCATACTTAACATCTTGTACTCACACGTATCACTGTTATGTATTCTTTGATTATCCAGTATTATTATATCCCGTCACATTGTATTAACGTTATATTCACGATATTTTCAATCGAAATTGATCTAAAAGCCCGGAACTCCAATTACGGAATATACCAGGGCGTGACGTCACAAAGAAATCCCGTGTGGCGGAACGAGCGCCATCCTGTTGGGATGGGCTCTCACTGGATAGTTGTCTCCACTTTTAACTGTCATGATGGAGATGTTGATGTGTTAAGTACGATTCGCACGGGATAAGTATTACCTATGGACCTCTGGTAATTCGCAATTACCCCCGCACCTCTGTGTTATTGTGTGGCGCATTCGGACGGGATAAGCAAAAGTCTGTAATTCACTGAATTTACAGACATTGTGACCGGATGTGTTGTAAGTTCACAGCATCCTGTTTCATCTTGTAGACAGTAGAGATGGGATTTATAGCTCTTTGATGGGATCCGCATCTTTGTGATCCGTTCTTTGAAAAGAGCCGTTCAAAAGACTGGCTCATTTGGCTCTTTTTAAATATTTATTCAGTTTTAAGAAGACAGCGTCTAAAGAAGCCAGATCCCTCTGCTTAGACAGTGACATCAATATTTCTGGACATACCTTTTATATAAAGCAACCTAGACTTACATTATTGTAACCCCTAAACGCTCATAAATAACCATTAAAAAACAATGAGGGCTTCAATGAATGTCCATGCAGAACGGCTTTTCTGTAAAAAAAAAAGAACCCACTCAAGAACATAGTTATCAAGAACGCAAGAATATTTTATAGAAAAACACTTGTTTTACAAAAATATTTAAGTCTGAGATACAAAATAGATACAACTACAATAAATATAACACAAGAACTAGTTATCACACAAGAACATTTTAATAGAAAAAAACAAACTTTCTATATTAAAAATATTGAAATTGTAACAAAAATAGATACAACTAAACAATCAGATAAATAGATAAAGTTATAACAAGAACACAAGATTATTTTAATAGGAAAAAACAAACTATTAATGCAAAAAATATATTATTAGAAAAATAGATACAAGTAGACAAACAGATAAATAAATAAAATACACAAAAATAGAACAAACAAAATGACGATAGAATAAATTAAATGAACGTCCGTGCAAAGTAGTTTTCCCACAATATTATCATTAATATCTCACAACAGCATTATAAACTATATACAAAACAATTTGAACTATTAGGCAAACAGATAAAACTTGAATAAATAAAAGACAAATGCTGTTTAGCCTACTTCTTGTCCTTGGGCAAAAGCTTTTTCATCTGAAACACAGTACAGAAAAAGAACGACAGAAAGAACGGCTCCCCCAGCTCGAGACTCGGTTCTCATCGTTCATGCCTAGGAGCCGTTCAAAAGAATCGGTTCGTTCGCGAACGTCATAACACTAGTAGACAGGGGTTCAAAATGCTTATCTGGTTCAAATACGGGATAGGCCTACTACCACTTGCCCCTGAAATGCTGTTTATCAAAATTTCGCCCGTATCCTCCATTATTCACTCCAGAAAAGTACAAGAGACGGGCGTTTAATAATTACAAACACAGACATGCGCATTCACACGGGACTTGTATTACCACTGGACGTCTGTGTTTTGCCGAAACACAGTAGGTAATTCGCGGCGGAATTATTACTTGGCAAATTACGGACATGGCGCATTCGCACGGGACTAAGAACTCAGACATTCTCTGTAATTATTCCGAATTACCAGAGGTCCACAGGTAATACTTATCCCGTGCGAATAGGGCTTTAGACAGTGGAGGAGGCGACTATCTCAGGTTAACATGCTTAAGAAGTGTGGCTCGGTTTGCAAGACCAGTGTCATCAATGTCACTAGTTTTGAAATTTGAAGATGTTCAATCCCAACCTGATACTAATTCCTGTGATGTGTTTGCCATAGCAAACTGTGTCAGTATTTTACATGGCATTGACTCGTGTACTGTCGAGTATGATATTAGGGTCATGAGAGAGCACTTACATACTTGTATGCAAAGCAAACTCTTGACCATGTTCCCACATAAAATCGTTGAGAAAACTGATAGATATAGAATTGTTCATGTAGAAAGGCTTTACTGTAGTTCTAAGTTACCAGAAGATTCAGATTTGTATTTTATGTGCAATGAATGTAAAATGTGGTTTCACACTGATTGTGGGTCATAAAACAGAAGCACAGAGCAAAACAGATAAGAACTTGAAATGTATACAATGTCAGCTGAAGAAATGAAAAGGTAGAGATAGGGGAAGAGGAAAGAAACTGTAAAATAGATGAATAAATAGTGGGTAAGTTATATGTTTGACAATAAAACAACTAAACAATATATTTTGTTTTTCTTCTAACTTTATTTATCATACGTGACGGGACGGGTTCATCTATAAAGGCGGGATGACTAATATAAGTACCGATTAAGAAAGTGGTGGACGTGACGGATGTCTCTGTGAAACCGGAACAAAAAAGGTAAGATTATACATTATGTAAATAAATGTCACAAAAATGGTATTGCAGGACGGAACACTTGTTATACATGGGACGGAACAGCATATAAAAACCCGGAAGGCAAATATAAGAAAATACGTGATGGTACTGTTCCGTCCCGTTCTGTTCCGTACCGGGTTATGGGAGATGCGTAAAGTAATAAGTTAAATTAATAATAATAATAAGTTAAATTTATATAGCGCCTTTCAAAAAACCCAAGGACGCTTTACAATTATAGACAAGGAAAGAAAAATAAATAAAAATAGATAATAAATAAATAAATAAATAAATAAATAAAAAGTCCACCAAGTAGGGGTCAGGATGTAATTCCCGTGGTGTAGCAGCCACAGTCCCACCAAAAGGTACACGAAAACAAGTCCCACATCTCCAGCACCGCCGCCGTGACGCCGTCAGCCACATCGCTCGAACACCACACCGTGGAGCCACAAAGCGAGCAGAGAAGCTCCGCCACGCAGAGCGCTGGTGTGTCCCAAACCGCCTGCACAGCCGCCACGACACCACCGAGCAACATCGCTCGGAACATCACGCCAAGTGTTAAAGCACAGAGCGCTGGACAACCATGATGTAAAATGAGCAGCGAGCTCGCTGCAGTCCACAGCTGGGAGCGCAGGCATCACCCACAGCGAACCAAGGCCTGGAGGGAACCAACGCCCAAAACTAGGTCCGGAGCTACACCACAACCAGCGGACAAAACACTCAAACAAACATCAAACTACACAAACACACAGGAAAAAAATAGAAAAAGAAATAAAATAAAATAAAAAAGCTCTGGTGAGAAGCGGCAGCCAGAACGCGCACGACGTACTCTCAACCGGAAACGTGGGTGTAGTAAGAGCTAGGTCCTCACTGTGTACCAAAAATGTCAAATTAAAAAAAAAAAGATATGCACCTGATATATATATATATATATATATATATATATATATATATATATGTTATTTACCAGCTGGAAGGTCCGTATCGTGAAATACCGTGACCGAGGTCTTGAAAGTACTGAGCGAGGCCCTCTGGGCCGAGGTCAGTATTCAAGGCCGAGCTCACGGTATTTCACCATACGGACCGACCTTAAGCTGGTAAATAATATATTTATTTTTTTCTTTACCAAATTCTAACAGAAAACGAGAGCGCCCGAAAGGGAAACCCGAGCCGAGCCGCCATTTTGAATCCTCATTCACGGCTGTAATGCAAATGGCTTCCTCCTCGGTATACAAGTGCACTTCCATGGCAGGAAAAAAACTACATTTTGCCGCCTATGTAGTCCCCTATTTATACAAATAGGAGTCATTGAGGATTCAGCCATGTTTTTGCTCGGTGTTAGCAAGTTAGAGGTTTTTAGCTTTCTCCTGAAATGTTTTCTTTTATTTCTTCTTCCTCAGGGCAGTAAAACTCGCTTTCACTGTGAAGACTGTCGTTATCGCTATCCATGCTGTAAAATTAATGCTGTTCTCCTGAGAAATGCTGGCAAAAATTTATGATTTTTGATAATCTTATAAATAAATCTTATTAAAAAAAGATAAATGTTGACAAAAAAAAAATGCGACTATGTTTGTTGTTGTGAACGAGCGAGTCGCCAGAGGTCCGTAACTGGGGTCCGTATCGTAGGATACGGACCTGCTCGCCAGCCAATCAGAGCGCAAGATTTGATGGAAACCGGACCGCGAAAAAAGTAAATAAGGTTATGTAACACCAAGAAATACACCCGATATGTAACGTAAGAGAAACACCTGATATCTGACATCATAATACACCTGACATGCGACATCATAAGAAATACACCCGAGATGCAAAGAAGAAAAACTTCAGCAGTCGATGCCTGCGCACGGACAGTTCCCAACTGCGCACTAGACTCACTACTGGTTTCAGTATGAAAGCAGAACGCTCAGCCTCACAACAAACACACAACCATGCAGATCCAAAGTCCTCCTGCTACTTAATGGAACCCGAGAGTCAGCTGAGGAGCAGAGCGTGAGCTGATGCTGAATTTACTGAGTAAAGAAACATCCGACGGTGTTCTAGAACCGCTTGGTGTTCTAGATGGGCTTCAGTGAGGCTGCAGAGCAGGGGTCTCAAACTCAACTTACCTGGGGGCCGCTGGAGGTAGAGTCTGGGTGAGGCCGGGCTGCATCAAGTATTCCACAAAAAAAAAAAAGGGTTTCAAGTATTCCCAAAAAAAAGTGCAACTGATCCAATCTTCTCAATCTTTATTATTAACAGTTCTTCAACATGAATGTTTCTTCTGAACATGAATGGGTTCTTCAGAACATGCAGCCTGTAACATGCACTTTTTGACGAACTCGCCTTCTTTGAATGGCTTTCCCGCCTTAGCAATCATCTCACTCAGCACGTAGCTAGCTTCGACTGCTGCGTCATTCTCTTTGCTTGCTTTCTTGAAGAAATCTTGTCGCCTCAGTAGACGTGTTTTAAGATCGGCGACCCGTTTCTCTCTCTCATCTCCCTGGTATTTTGCATACTCCTCAGCATGTCTAGTTGAGTAATGATGTCTGACGTTGTATTCCTTGTGCACCGCAACTTTCTCTGTGCATATAAGACACGTTGGGATGCCCCTGTGCTCAACAAAAAAATATTCCGTCTCCCACTTTTCCTGAAATTGTCTGTACTCGTCGCCAACCTTTCTCTTCACGGCAGGTTTTGAGAAAGACATGACTGGGGCTGGGTGACAGGATATATTTTCCTTCCACTTGGTGTCACTCCGGAATCACGTTTCAACCAAGTGACTAACGTTGCTAATTCGCGTTGGCTAACTTGACAACAAAACGCCACCGGAAGCTGTCACGAGCCTGAGCTATCTCATCTCATTATCTCTAGCCGCTTTATCCTGTTCTACAGGGTCGCAGGCAAGCTGGAGCCTATCCCAGCTGACTATGGGCGAAAGGCAGGGTACACCCTGGACAAGTCGCCAGGTCATCACAGGGCTGACACATAGACACAGACAACCATTCACACTCACACCTACGGTCAATTTAGAGTCACCAGTTAACCTAACCTGCATGTCTTTGGACTGTGGGGGAAACCGGAGCACCCGGAGGAAACCCACGCGGACACGGGGAGAACATGCAAACTCCGCACAGAAAGGCCCTCGCCGGCCACGGGGCTCAAACCCGGACCTTCTTGCTGTGAGGCGACAGCGCTAACCACTACACCACCGTGCCGCCAGCCTGAGCTATGGTGTGATAAAAAAAAAAAAGCCCAGGGCAAGCGCGGCACGCGTAACGACTTGGCAAAAAGGTGCGTTTGAGAAAAACACACGGGCCGCATTAACACTAAACTTTGATGTCAAGTAGGGGGCCACAAAATATCGTCCCGTGGGCCTCAATTGGCCCGCAGGCCGCGGGTTTGAGACCCATGCTGTAGAGGATGTTATTCAGAGTATTAGGCAGCCTTTTGAGTTCTCATTAGTACACACTTTGAATACTGATAAGGGTTTCCTTTTGGTTTGGACCTTCCTTGCACTTGACGGAGGATCTGAAATTTGCCGATGCTGCCAGGCACACCACAAAAAATACTGTATTTAATAATGTTGACAATAGGCTTTATTATAATCAGACCTCGTATGATAAATTTATTTCATTTGAGAGGCTACTAAAATATTTCCAGTAAAAGAAAAAAAAAGCATCTGATATGTAATATCTTGCAACATGATAAAAACCACCTGACATGTAACATAAGAAATATGCATAGTATGGAAGTTTATATGCTTGAAGCTCATTATACTGTATACAACCCCGATTCCAAAAAAGTTGGGACAAAGTACAAATTGTAAATAAAAACGGAATGCAATGATGTGGAAGTTTCAAAATTCCATATTTTATTCAGAATAGAACATAGATGACATATCAAATGTTTAAACTGAGAAAATGTATCATTTAAAGAGAAAAATTAGGGGATTTTAAATTTCATGACAACAACACATCTCAAAAAAGTTGGGACAAGGCCATGTTTACCACTGTGAGACATCCCCTTTTCTCTTTACAACAGTCTGTAAACGTCTGGGGACTGAGGAGACAAGTTACTCAAGTTTAGGGATAGGAATGTTAACCCATTCTTGTCTAATGTAGGATTCTAGTTGCTCAACTGTCTTAGGTCTTTTTTGTCGTATCTTCCGTGTTATGATGCGCCAAATGTTTTCTATGGGTGAAAGATCTGGACTGCAGGCTGGCCAGTTCAGTACCCGGACCCTTCTTCTACGCAGCCATGATGCTGTAATTGATGCAGTATGTGGTTTGGCATTGTCATGTTGGAAAATGCAAGGTCTTCCCTGAAAGAGACGTCGCCTGGATGGGAGCATATGTTGCTCTAGAGCCTGGATATACCTTTCAGCATTGATGGTGTCTTTCCAGATGTGTAAGCTGCCCATGCCACACGCACTAATGCAACCCCATACCATCAGAGATGCAGGCTTCTGAACTGAGCACTGATAACAACTTGGGTCGTCCTTCTCCTCTTTAGTCCGAATGACACGGCGTCCCTGATTTCCATAAAGAACTTCAAATTTTGATTCGTCTGACCACAGAACAGTTTTCCACTTTGCCACAGTCCATTTTAAATGAGCCTTGGCCCAGAGAAGACATCTGCGCTTCTGGATCATGTTTAGATACGGCTTCTTCTTTGAACTATCGAGTTTTAGCTGGCAACGGCGGATGGCACGGTGAATTGTGTTCACAGATAATGTTCTCTGGAAATATTCCTGAGCCCATTTTGTGATTTCCAATACAGAAGCATGCCTGTATGTGATGCAGTGCCATCTAAGAGCCTGAAGATCACGGGCACCCAGTATGGTTTTCCGGCCTTGACCCTTACGCACAGAGATTCTTCCAGATTCTCTGAATCTTTTGATGATATTATGCACTGTAGATGATGATATGTTCAAACTCTTTGCAATTTTACACTGTCAAACTCCTTTCTGATATTGCTCCACTATTTGTCGGCGCAGAATTAGGGGGATTGGTGATCCTCTTCCCATCTTTACTTCTGAGAGCCGCTGCCACTCCAAGATGCTCTTTTTATCCCCAGTCATGTTAATGACCTATTGCCAATTGACCTAATGAGTTGCAATTTGGTCCTCCAGCTGTTCCTTTTTTGTACCTTTAACTTTCTCAGCCTCTTATTGCCCCTGTCCCAACTTTTTTGAGATGTGTTGCTGTCATGAAATTTCAAATGAGCCAATATTTGGCATGAAATTTCAAAATGTCTCATTTTCGACATTTGATATGTTGTCTATGTTCTATTGTGAATACAATATCAGTTTTTGAGATTTGTAAATTATTGCATTCCGTTTTTATTTACAATTTGTACTTTGCCCCAACTTTTTTGGAATCGGGGTTGTATAATAATACATAGTGTGTTTCAAGGTCATGATGTTACACATCAGGTGTATTTTTTGCACTTTTCAACACAGAGCTGTTTCTAGATTTTTACTTCAACTGAAGTAAAATCTTGCAGCATGAATGAACCCGGACACACCCGCACACCCACACGGACCTGCTAACAGGTGTCGCACTTTTGACTCATAAGATCTTTCCTCAGACTGAACTTCCTGTTTAGAATAAGTTTATTTTCAGTAGCAGCAGTGCATAAACGGCCGTCTTGGAAATGGAAAGTGAACTTACTGTAACTGACCGCTTTTCCAAACCCTGAATTAAATACCATTCCTATGACGCAAATGCAAGGCACATCCCAAGTTACATCTGCCAAATGCACCACAGATTAGCCTTTTCCCACATGGACAATATTGTTTACATGGTTGGGTCAAGACCAGGAGCTCAGTGGTTTTTTTTTTACTATAGCCTGACACTGCCTTCACACTCAGTCCTGCAGATTTAATTCCAAGTAAATGAATATAAAACGGTTGAAGACATTTTTGTGGGTTTTTTTTCTAAAATATGCATTTTCTTTTTTTTTTAGCCTGTAAGAGTGTGAGTTTTTACCTACAGACCCTGTGTATTAATCTAGTATTTCAGTATTAATATTAAAGATGAACATGATATTTGGCTGTTACAGTAAATTTTGTTAGGTTTTGCCTAATCTTCAATCATTTTCAGAGAATATGAAAAAAAAAATACTGTAAGCCCACCTGTAACAAACATGAGCTAGCAAGCAATGAGCTGGCTAGCTGTTTAGGATGGGAGGAAGACAAAGGGAAGGGATTTCCAATTTTTATGAAGGTAGTGTAGTGATTTTCCTATGCCATTTTAATAGCTGGGCATTACAAACGTATCATTTAGAAGCTTACCAGGGTCATTTTTTCTTGATCGTGTACAGTGGTGCTTGAAAGTTTGTGAACCCTTTAGAATTTTCTATATTTCTGCATAAATATGACCTAAAACATCATCAGATTTTCACACAAGTCTTAAGAGCAGATAAAGAGAACCCAGTTAAACAAATAAGACAAAAATATTATACTTGGTCATTTATTTATTGAGGAAAATTACCCAATATTACATATCTGCGAGTGGCAAAAGTATGTGAACCTTTGCTTTCAGTATCTGGTGTGACCCCCTTGTGCAGCAATAACTGCAACTAAACGTTTCCGGTAACTGTTGATCAGTCCTGCACACCGGCTTGGAGGAATTTTAGCCCGTTCCTCCGTACAGAACAGCTTCAACTCTGGGATGTTGGTGGGTTTCTTCACATGAACTGCTCGCTTCAGGTCCTTCCACAACATTTCCATTGGATTAAGGTCAGGACTTTGACTTGGCCATTCCAAAACATTAACTTTATTCTTCTTTAACCATTCTTTGGTAGAACGACTTGTGTGCTTAGGGTCGTCGTCTTCTCTTGAGATTCAGTTCATGGATAGATGTCCTGACATTTTCCTTTAGAATTCGCTGGTATAATTCAGAATTCATTGTTCCATCAATGACGGCAAGCCATCCTGGCCCAGATGCAGCAAAACAGGCCCAAACCATGATACTACCACCACCATGTTTCACAGATGGGATAAGGTTCTTATGCTGGAATGCAGTGTTTTCCTTTCTCCAAACATAACGCTTCTCATTTAAACCAAAAAGTTCTATTTTAGTCTCATCCATCCACAAAACATTTTTCCAAAGCCTTCTGGCTTGTCCACATGATCTTTAGCAAACTGCAGATGAGCAGCAATGTTCTTTTTCCTTCAGTTGCTTAGAAGTTACCCTGGGGTCCTTTGTGACCTCACCGACTATTACACGCCTTGCTCTTGGAGTGATCTTTGTTGGTCGACCACTCCTGGGGAGGGTAACAATGGTCTTGAATTTCCTCCATTTGTACACAATCTGTCTGACTGTGGATTGGTGGAGTCCAAACTCTTTAGAGATGGTTTTGTAACCTTTTCCAGCCTGATGAGCATCAACAACGCTTTTTCTGAGGTCCTCAGAAATCTCCTTTGTTCGTGCCATGATACACTTCCACAAACATGTGTTGTGAAGATCAGACTTTGATAGATCCCTGTTCTTTAAATAAAACAGGGTGCCCACTCACACCTGATTGTCATCCCATTGATTGAAAACACCTGACTCTAATTTCACCTTCAAATTAACTGCTAATCCTAGAGCTTCACATACTTTTGCCACTCACAGATATGTAATATTGGATCATTTTTCTCAATAAATAAATGAGCAAGTATAATATTTTTGTCTCATTTGTTTAACTGGGTTCTCTTTATCTACTTTTAGGGCTTGTGTGAAAATCTGATGATGTTTTAGGTCATATTTATGCAGAAATATAGAAAATTCTAAAGGGTTCACAAACTTTCAGGTACCACTGTACAGTATGTGTGTATGTACATGTCCCACCAGGGGAATGAAACACAGTGTGTGAACAGGATATTAAGATTACAGTGAGGTACAGCACTGATTTTGATTTGTGTGTGTGTGTTGCTCGTCCTTGCTGGCCTCCTTGAAGTGGACTCTGCTAAACTGTTTCTCACCTCAAGTGCTCAGAGCATTCTGTGGTAAGAAGTGTTCTTTGAATTTTATTTGCTCTAAGTTTTAACAGCATGTTCTTGACAGGCGAAGAAGACAGGAATCTCATCTCATCCCATTATCTCTAGCCGCTTTATCCTGTTCTACAGGGTCGCAGGCGAGCTGGAGCCTATCCCAGCTGACTACGGGCGAAAGGCGGGGTACACCCTGGACAAGTCGCCAGGTCATCACAGGGCGGACACATAGACACAGACAACCATTCACACTCACATTCACACCTACGGTCAATTTAGAGTCACCAGTTAACCTAACCTGCATGTCTTTGGACTGTGGGGGAAACCGGAGCACCCGGAGGAAACCCACGGGGAGAACATGCAAACTCCACACAGAAAGGCCCTCGCCGGCCCCGGGGCTCGAACCCGGACCTTCTTGCTGTGAGGCGACAGCGCTAACCACTACACCACCGTGCCGCCCCTAGACAGGAATCTTATGCATTTAAACCAGTTCCTGGGGCAGTAGTGCTTTTATATTTTCTGGGAGATACGTACACAGAGTGAGTACAGTTTTGAAATTTATTAGTTTTTATTTTTGTGGTTACTGCCTCATATAGAGTCCGTAGCCACTCTGTCATCGTGTTGTACGAATTTAAGAATAAGTGTAACAGTCGCGCACTGTGCATGCGCATACAGGTGTTCCTATTAAAATGGCCAGTGAGTGTATACAATTCGGTTCACCATTCGAAATAAATAGACTAGACTAAAGAAATCGTTTTCAAACATGTTTATGCTTATTACAGAGGGAAAGTGCGTTCTTATTTTAAAATATACTCCAGGTCGTCCCCCTTTTCCTCGCCTTCTTCGGCCAGTGGTCCCACGTGTGATGTAGATGTGACGCACTTCCGAGTTGTTACGGGAAGTTGTTGAGAAAAGAGTATTGAGACCACTGAGCTCTAGCGCCGGGCCTTTTCCGGGAAATAAGAGTTTGGGTCATGGCGACAGCGTGTGTGTGTCAGCCTCGGTTTGGAGGTTTCATTTTCGAAAACTGTAAGAGGTCAGAGTAGAATAATATAAAGTACAGGCACTTGGTATATTTTACTTTTGTGATTTTTAAATTGTTCATTTTTGGATTACGCTTCATTTTTGTAGCTTCTGCCTCATAGAGTAAATATATATATGCTATATTTACTGTACGGACATGGGATCAGAAAACAATTTTATTTATAAGCAGTAGCCGCATGTACACAGTACCTATTTTTATTTAGTTTTGCAGTTTTTTATTTCAGTTTAGTTTTAGTTAGTTTTACAAGTGCATAAGTAGTTTTATTTTTAGCTTGAGGAATTGACGAGTTTTATTTTAGTTTTTTATTTAGTTTTAATTTTTAGGTATTGTACAGCCATAGGTATCCCATAATAACTTGAAAACAATTAGACGCCATATTGGTTTGCTGATTCTCATCATCTATCCATTGTCTGTAGCCGCTTTATCCTGTTCTACAGGGTCGCAGGCAAACTGGAGCCTATCCCAGCTGACTATGGGTGAGAGGTGGGGTACACCCTGGACAAGTCGCCAGGTTATCGCAGGGCTGACACATAGACACAGACAACCATTCACACTCACATTCACACTCACTGTCAATTTAGAGTCACCAGTTAACCTAACCTGCATGTCTTTGGACTGTGGGGGAAACCGGAGCACCCGGAGGAAACCCACGCGGACACGGGGAGAACATGCAAACTCCGCACAGAAAGGCCCTCGTCGGCCCCGGGGCTCGAACCCGGACCTTCTTGCTATGAGGCGACAACGCTAACCACTACACCACCGTGCCGCCCCGATTCTCATCATAGATATCCTATTTTATATATTGCATTGCTGACTATCAAGTCAAGTCAAAGTCCCTCTCATGCCAGAATCTGGTCTTCCCAGGCAGTCTCCTGTCCCAGTACTAACCAGCTCTTTAAGGCGTATGGGTGTGGCGCCGATCTCCGTTTCGACAGCCCTTGGCCTCTCACCTATACAGCTAGGGTTACAGTAGGGGACTAGTCCTCTGGTAATGCCTCGGTCACAACCGGCCGTACGTGCTCCTACGGCCGGTCTACGTGCAAAAAACGCAAGAAACGCACGGAGGGCGCGCGTGTGACGTGCTGATTTTCGAGCCGTAGACTGGCCGTAGAGGTTCTTTGTTATGTCAAACAAACTCTACGGGCGCTTACATTTTTTTCAGGTTGCAAGACAAACTTACGGCCAACGTGTGTCTTTCTCCACGAACAAAAAAAACGCAGTGATTTGGGAAACGCCAAAAATCGCACGGCCAAAAAATCGTACGTCCGGTTGTGACCTAGGCTTAACTGCAAGAATTTGACTTCCCCACTCGCATCTGTATTGCAGTGTGCCTTGCCAGACGGTAGTTGGTACCATTTTTCTGATTTTTATAATAAGTAGAACCCATGAGCTTCTGGCTGAGAGGCGGACACGCTAACCACTCGGCCAACTCGCGGTCATTGCTGACTCTATTGATGAAAATAGGTGTCTTAACACCGAAATAATTCTTGTCAATCATAAAAATCTGACCGAGGGTTTGTGATCACTCCGAACATGTCAAACAGTCGTGTCGGTGAGCACGCTTTTCATATGTTTACAGTCAACATGAATGAAATTTGTGTTTGCTCAACTAAATGATACTGGATATTATGACAGGTGAGACTATTATGTTTCATCGTAGGTCTGTCTGATACAGAATTCTCCTTTGTGCCTTTCAAATGTAAGCTTTATTGATATTTTTCAGTGTAACGAAGTATTGCTCAATTAAAAATTTTTGGAAAGAAATGGTGTTTGCTTGTCATCGTGGTGACTTGTGTCAGCTGTCACACCTGTTGTGACACTGAGACTCATCATCGTCGATAAGAACATTTAACTACATTTCTGAGCTGGGGAAAAGTCTTGATTAACATGCTGTTCCTTCATGCATGAATCCCTCCAGTACAGTTAGTTTGTGGTTAGCTATTTAGAATTCAGGAAGCTATAAAAATGTTGTACATGGGCTTTACCGAGCTCAATCGTCTTATCCGTCAGTCATCTAATCCTTTAAATAAATCTCTTCTACACCCTTCCTTCCATGCACAGTTCATTATAATGAGTCAGAACACATTATCATGTTATATAAATATCAGCGTACCGTATGAAAATCAGGACACCCAAACGCCAAAATACCAGAAATACGTATGTTTTGAACTTGAATTCTTCCTTGTGGAAGGCGAGAAGTTTTTTCTGAGCGCCAACATCTTTTTTCACTTGTTCCCAATAAGAAGAGAGTGTATGTCATTGATTTTATGTCACCGCTCTCAGCGCCTCAAGCCGCTCCTTTTCAGGCAACCAATCACACAGCGGTTAGAGGGTTAACATTTTTCACAATATTGTTGTCAAAGAAACAAAACCAACATGCAGCATGGGAGTGCTTTTCTGACGCTGGGGTGAAGCGATGGCAAGCTACCCAGCTCTGATTTTACCTGCATCTCATCTCATCTCATTATCTCTAGCCGCTTTATCCTTCTACAGGGTCGCAGGCAAGCTGGAGCCTATCCCAGCTGACTACGGGTGAAAGGCGGGGTACACCCTGGACAAGTCGCCAGGTCATCACAGGGCTGACACATAGACACACACAACCATTCACACTCACATTCACACCTACGGTCAATTTAGAGTCACCAGTTAACCTAACCTGCATGTCTTTGGACTGTGGGGGAAACCGGAGCACCCGGAGGAAACCCACGCGGACACGGGGAGAACATGCAAACTCCACACAGAAAGGCCCTTGCCGGCCCTGGGGCTCGAACCCAGAACCTTTTTGCTGTGAGGCGACAGCGCTAACCACTACACCACCGTGCCGCCATTTTACCTGCAATTTATTTTATTTTATTTTTGTTTGTGTCGCATTGTTCATTGTAGTTTTTATTTCATTCTCTTTTCTTTTTTTTGAAAAGAGTGATTTTTAAAAAAAATTTCAGTTAACAGAATTTTTCTTCATTGCGAGTTTAAGTCTTAATTTTCTTTAACTACATTAATCCTGGCATGTGCGCACACACACACACGCGCGCGCACTCTTGTACTTTTACCTGCAATGTAGTTGCTCGGTGGCTCGATGCCAGCAGGGAAGTTGGTGTTTTCAGGGATGGAGTGACTGTAGTCATCCAGAGGAGGAAACTCGCTGGGAATCTCAGTGTGCCGAGGCACCAGAACTGGTGGCAGGACTACAGACAGAGAACAGGGATACTGGTTATTAATGGACAACAAATCCCATATGACATAACCATATATTCATCTTTAAAAGGACAGCACGAAAAGCTTTGCTTTCAAGACAAGACGCCTTTATTTATCACATGTACACTCAAGCACAGTGAAACTCCTCCTCTGCATTTAACCCTTCTAAAGTAGTGAACACATAAGTGAGCAATGAGCGCACACACATACCCAGAGCAGTGGGCAGCTATGCTACAGCACCCTGGGAGCAGTTGGGGGTTAGGTGCCTTGCTCAAGGGCACTTCAGCCCAATCTTCAGGCCATGGCTAGCCCTATGCTAACCTAACCGCATGTCTTTGAACTGTGGGGGAAACCGGAGCACCCAGAGGAAACCCACGCAGACACGGGGAGAACATGAAAACTCCATACAGATAGACCCCGTTGGCCTCTGGGCTTGAACCCAGAACTGTCTTGCTGTGAGGCCATAGTGCTAACCACTACACCACCGTGCCACCCTTTCCAGACGTTAGCAATGTCTAGTTTCCAAACTAGATACATAGACAACCAAACACAATCATGCTACCTGATGCAACACTGTATGACTTGGTTTTAAGGTATTATTTAAGAAAAAAAAAATCAGGGACCCTTGGCTATACATACAGACCACCCAAAATGTAGATACCACTATATACAGTAGTATCGACATAATGTGTACATACTGAAAAGCGCTTTCTCTCAAGGTGGACACAAAATAAAAGGGATTTATTTTAAATCCAAAATAAAATGTATGAACTCTAATGTAGTTAATATCAGTGTGTGTAGAGCAAAACAAAAGTGTGGTGAGAATCAGCGTGGTGGAATGTAATGCAAAAAGAGAGGAAGAAGGAGAAAGAGAGACAGGCCCCAGCCAGGCCCGGTAACCTCTCTCCCTCTCTCTCCCGGCCCCAGAGCAGCACAGTCAGTTATAAACAAAGTCCGAGTTGGAGTCAGCCAGCCAGCAAACTCCCCCTACGGACTAGGAGGTAGTAGTAGTAGTAGTAGATAACTTTATTGTCTCCGAGGGGCAGTTGGGATTGCAGCACAATCACAAGGCACTTCATGACAGAACGTCAAACATATAACACAACACATAGTACATCCATCAGACACCAACAAAAATAACATTCATCACGCCTACAATGCACTATGCGCCATTGGGTATGGCCAAACCAGCTGGACGTCTAGCTACTTCAACTGATTTAAGGCTTTTATGGCTTGTGATACAAATGAAAATTTGGATCTGTTCTTAGTCAGAAAGGATGAGCAAAAACGATGCCTTGATGGCAGTAGTTTAAAAAAAAAACAAAAAAACAACCTGTATTACTGTAGGCTTCAGTGAGGAGTGAGGCGGGCGCGGCACGGCAAAGCCGGGTGCGACAATATACACTACCGTTCAAAAGTTTGGGGTCACCCAGACAATTTTGTGTTTTCCATGAAAAGTCACACTTTTATTTACCACCATAAGTTGTAAAATGAATAGAAAATATAGTCAAGACATTTTTCTGGCCATTTTGAGCATTTAATCTAGTCTGGCTAACGCGACTTCAAAGCTCTGCGAGCATTTGGTCTGGCAAAGATATTAAGCCCAACCGTTTCCCAAAGCGTGTGGTTGACCCGCCTCCCTGAAATGCCTCAGTTTGCTACTGGTCGAAGCCAGAAAAGGCTGTGACGAAGCTTAAACCAATCACATCACTCTTTCCTCTGACGTATGTGACGCGATGGAAACTGCTTGAGTGACAGGAAGAAGATAAATACCTCCAGGGCTGCTCTTTGCTCCGTTTTCAATGAGAACTTCCCGTTGAATGCTTTCAATACAGCATCTACCGCTGTGTCAAAGGCTTGCCGCTGCTCCATGTTCGTAATGTTTCTAGTGAATGAAGCGCTTCTGGCATAGATTCTGTAAACAATCTATGGCTTCCGGTCGCAGTTCTACTACGTCACTGCCTTGAACACGCCTCTACCCAGGGCCGTTGGAGATGCTCAAAGTTGATTGGCTCCCGATTTTTCGGGAGCTTGGAAGAGCTGGAGATAGCTTGCCTTGCCAGACTAAGCTCGCAACAGGCCCTCGTGTTGCGTCACACTTAGGATGGGCGGACCCAGGCTGCATTTAATCGACCCCACAAATGTGATGCTCCAGAAACTCAATCTGCTCAAAGGAAGGTCAGTTTTATAGCTTCTCTAAAGAGCTCAACTGTTTTCAGCTGTGCTAACATGATTGTACAAGGGTTTTCTAATCATCCATTAGCCTTCTGAGGCAATGAGCAAACACATTGTACCATTAGAACACTGGAGTGATAGTTGCTGGAAATGGGCCTCTATACACCTATGGAGATATTGCACCAAAAACCAGACATTTGCAGCTAGAATAGTCATTTACCACATTAGCAATGTATAGAGTGCATTTCTGATTAGTTTAACCCTCTGATGCAAAACATATGCACACCCCTTCTAATGCACAACATAGGTCAAAAATGACCCGCATTCATTTTCCAGGTTATTTCATGCTGACTGAGTTTTTCTTTGCTCTATCTTTTGAAATCAATTTATTTTATGATTTAATATTCCAAGTATTCTTTTTTTTTTTTTAAAGATATTTTTTGGGCTTTTTTCACCTTTATTGGATAGGACAGTGTAGAGACAGGACAGGAAATGAGTGGGAGAGAGAGACGGGGAGGGATCGGGAAATGACCTCTGGTCGGAATCGAACCCGGGTCCCCGGATTTATGGTATGGCGCCTTAGCCACCTGAGCCACGACGCCCCCCCAAGTATTCTTTAAATATCTTGTTTTTAATTACCACAAATCATTAATTTAATTTTTTCTTTCCTACTTTATGAACAAAAATACTTTTTATATTACTACACATGGGTCATCCAAGTGTGATTTAAAATTAAATATCTTAATACTATAATAATAATTTGTTTCAAGTAATTACTTTAGCAGTGAATGGGGCCAGTTATTTATTTATTAACTATGTAGTTAGCTAAGCCAACTACAATAAAATTAGCTAACTAAATTAGAATATGTCAACAGCTCGGTAGCTAATAGTAATTACTTGTAACTTTCTGACAAGTAATCTACTCACTCTCAAGGTAACCTAAACATAACCAATTTTTTTCTAAGGTAATGTTAGAACAATTGAAAAACATTACTTCCATGTATGAGATGGGCAAAGGGCGCTGTGCTGAGCTGTGAAATGTCTGACACAAGCACAATTCACAGTTCCCACCGAACGCTGGAGTAAATGCATGCGGGTCGGTTCTGACCCATGTGTGTAAACTTGATGTAGAATTACAAAAGCTGTGCTTGTTCATAACTTAAGAAAGGAAAAATAAAAAATGATGATTTGTGCTAAACAAAAACAAAATATTTGCTGCATATTTGGAAAAGTAAATGACAAAATGAATTTATTTCAAAAGTATATCATAGAAACACTCAGCCGTACATGAAATAATCTGGAAAATGAATGCAGGTCGTTTTTGACCCATGTTGTGCATTCGAAGGGTAGTGATACAAAAAGGGGTTTTATTCAAAAAGTAAGAAAGGAAAAAATAAAATAAGGATGTATGATGATCAAAAACAAGTTAATTGAGGAATACCTTGAATACTGAATGATGGAATTAATTTATTGCAAAGATATAGAAGACAAAAACTCAGCCGGGTCACTTTTGACCCATGTTTTGCATCAAAGGGTTAAAGTGATCTTCACTGAAAAGAACAGTGCTTTTCTTTCAAAAATAAGGACATTTCAAAGTGACCCCAAACTTTTGAACGGTAGTGTATATACAGTTTTTTTTTTTTAAACTGGCTCTGCTCCTGTCTATTTCAGTGTTAGCAGAATGAAGCTCTTAGGTCAGGTAAACTACTGCTGCTTGACCACGACAAACAAGCACAGTGCCTCTCTGAAAGCAGAACAGAAGGGCCTGTCTCTTACCTGGCGTCTCTACACGCTGATAGTGGTAGGGGTTCACACACACCTCGTCTTTCTTCATGTGGAAAGCAAACTCACACAGCTCCATGGCTCTCAGCTCGTGGTGAGACTGAAGGTCTGGCCAGCGCCACAGCCGGCAGTAGATCACATGAGGGAGACCCTTCCTATGAGACACCTGTAACCTCCCATCCAGAGACCTGACACACACACACACACACACACACAAAGATAGTAAGACAGACAAGTGATGGAAAAACATCAGCTGTCAGCAAGTAGTTAATTTATTTGGTTATCAAGCACCAGATCATTGTGTAGAAAACCCTTAAATATAAACATAGTATAAAACAGGATTGCGATTTTTTTTCATTGACACCTTTTTCCTCGCAGTGAAGTCAGTATGGAGACCACTTACATTTTTAAGAGATTTTTTTTTTAAAGTCATTATTCATTTGGTGTTTGCCAGAACCGCTTAACATAGTCTTAAAGGAACAGTCCACCGTACTTCCATAATGAAATATGTTCTTCTCTGAATTGAGACGAGCTGATCCGTACCTCTCTGAGCTTTGCGCGACCTCCCAGTCAGTCAGACACGCTGTCACTCCTGTTAGCAATGTAGCTAGGCTCAGCATGGCCAATGGTATTTTTTGGGGCTGTAGTTAGATGCGACCAAACTCTTCCGCGTTTTTCCTGTTTACATAGGTTTATATGACCAGTGACATGAAACAAAGTTCAGTTACACAAATTGAAACGTGGCGATTTTCTATGCTATGGAAAGTCCGCACTATAATGACAGGCGTACTAACACCTTCTGCGCGCTTCATCATTATAGTGCGGACTTTCCATAGCATAGAAAATCGCCACGTTTCAATTTGTGTAACTGAACTTTGTTTCATGTCACTGGTCATATAAACCTATGTAAACAGGAAAAACGCGGAAGAGTTTGGTCGCATCTAACTACAGCCCCAAAAAATACCACTGGCCATATTGAGCCTAGCTACATTGCTAACAGGAGTGACAGTGCGTCTGACTGACTGGGAGGTCGCGCAAAGCTCGGAGAGGTACGGATCAGCTTGTCTCAATTCAGAGAAGAACTTATTTCATTATGGAAGTACGGTGGACTGTTCCTTTAAACATTCTCCCGAGAAATGTTCATCAAAAGCCCGATAAAATGTACAGATGTGTACGACGACCGCAATGGAGACTTCAAAGGTCTACATACGGCTTTTCGTGACGTTGCGTGCGGGACGCCTCCTTCTGAATCCTACATCAGCGCTGGTTTGTTTATGAGAAAACGACCTGGTGATTTTCTGCAAATTTCTTCAACGTTATCGCGTAATTATTAAAATGGTTAACAGATGTATCGTAGGAGAGTGTAGCAACACTAATCTTGATGGGATTAGTACTCATCGTTTTCCAAAAGACCGGACGATGAGAGAGAAATGGGAGCGCTTGGTCTACACAGGCTGTGCACTGAAACCGTGCAAAGCTCGCGCAGCCTGCTGGCGCTTCCGCAGGTAACGTCACGGATCTGGCTCCAGACTCCCTTGGGATTTTTCCAGAAGTGCTTTGTTATTTTATTTTTTTTCTGCTGTAGACAGATGGCCTTGTGCAAAATTACCCTTCTGGATGAGAGTGTAAAGAGACATACTTTCATATAAATAAAAAAAGAAATTGGTCCAGAATATGCACTTTAATGGACGTAACCCTGTACCTTGGATCAATGGAGCCATAATAAATCTGATCAAGAAGAAAGACACTATAAGACAAAAACTGAAGAGATCGTCTACAAATCATCTCCTAAAACACAGGTTTATACCACTGCGAGCACAAGTAAAGCGCATGATAAGGGACAGCCGAAAGGAATTCTTTGGTTCTTTTGAACCAGATATCCGAAACGGTTCTGGTCCATCTTAAAATTGAAATCCAAATTACGCCTGATTCCTGGTCACATCACATTGGCAACATCTACCGGTGTGAACGAACAAGCTGTATATGATCGGGCATCTTGATGTTCAGCTGACACACCTCTGGAGATAGCCAACTTATTCCACTCCTACTTTGCCTCAGTTTTTTTTCATGTTGTGGAGCTTCCGAGACATCTATCAGTGTAGTTCCTGAACTTACTACATGTCAACTAACGCTCACAGTTGGTGAAGTTCTAACCACACGAGAATCTCTTGATGTCACCAAAGCAACAGGACCAGATGGCATCCCAGCAAAACTGCTTAAGGAGACGGCTTCTGTAATCACACCATCTCTCTGCAAACTATTTAATAAATCACTCAACACTGGAGTCTTTCCGCAGGAGTGGAAAGAAGCGAACGTCGTACCTGTATTCAAAAAAGGCAACCCTGAGTATGCAGAGAATTACAGACCTATCTCTTTGCTTTCGCTGGTGCCAAAAGTTCTAGAACGATGTGTCCTCAACAGCTTCAAAGACCAACTGTACAACACGATCAGCACGTGTCAGCATGGATTCCTTAGTGCAAAATCCTGTACGTCTAACCTCCTAGACGTCTTGGACCACATGGGATCAATGCTAGACAATGGTGAACAGATTGACGTGACTTACATGGGCATGTCAAAAGCCTTCGACAAGGTCAGTCAGTCATTTGGTACACAAGCTGCGTGAGTTTGGTTATGGTGGTACTCTCATACAGTGGTTCAGCTCGTACTTAACAGATTGCCGCCAATGTGCAACTTATGGCTGGTGCTACGTCAGACCCTCTGCCTATTGGTTCCGGAGTTCCCAAAGGCTCGATTTTGGGACCAGCCTTCTTCCTGCTGTTTGTAAACGACCTCCTGGATGCAGTTGAGTCAAGTGATGTCGCCATGTTCGCCGGTGACACGATAAGATCATCAAGTCTCTGGAAGATGCTGCGTTGTTACAATCTGATATAAACAGTCTACACGCTTGGTCGTTAGCATCCGGTCTCATGTTCAATGAGACTACATACAAAACGCAAAGAATCACAAGAAAGCTTAGACCTGTCATATCTACCTGCAGTCTCAAGAACACTGAACTCGTATCTGTTAATGCTGAACGCGATGTGGGTGTCTGGGTTTCTAACAACTTAACTTGGAACAAGCAGGTGCTGGAGCTAACAGCTCGTGCTAATAGACTTTTAGGTTTTATCAGAAGAAAGACTTGTTACATTCAAAGTGTCTCTGTGAGGTGAACGCTGTATCTCACGCTTGTTTTGGATACCATCTGTGCTGGTGGTGGCTGTGAGGCTGCCACAATCACTAGGGTGAGAGCCGCCAGGGGCAAATTCAGGGAACTGCTGCCTATACTGTCTTGCAAGAGCTTGTCGTTTCAAACACGGAGTAGGGTGTATGGTAGCTGTGTTGGGGTGCCATGCTGTACGCCAGTGAGTGCTGGGCCCCAGGAAGATCAACATGGCAAGGCCGGAGAGAAACGAGCGGGTGATGCTAAGGTAGATGTGTGGTGTCAAACCTGATGATGTTACCAGCATTAGTGACCTACGTGCAAGGCTTGAGATGGTTGACCTCGTGACTGCTATCAGATGTAAGCGGCAGCGATGGTTTGGACATGTAGAAAGGACTGAGAGCTGTATTAACACCATAAGGAACATCTAGGTTGATGGGCAGAAAAGAAAGGGTAGGCCACGCAAAACATGGTGCGAAGTGGTCACAAACGACCTAAAGGTGACCAATCTCACTGCAAATGAAACAAGGGACCGAACAGCATGGAAAATAAGGGTGAAAGCCTATCATGCAACGTCACACCTGCCGGCTGGTGGAAACTGATGTTAATGGATAGTGAGTATGAGTGTGAGTGAGCACAAACATGGGCACCACAGTCTATTGAACTGATCTCAAGAGTAGAAAGGATACAATGACGTGCCACCAAGTATATTCTTAAGCTGCCATTTTTATCCACAGTCTCTTACAGCTCAAGGCTGAAAACTGTCTTTACTACCGATGACTTATTGGCATGAATACCTAGACATGTTTTTTTTTTTCTTTAAAATGACTCATGGCCTGGTACACATGAAGTCCAACCTATTACCTGTTCCTCGTTGTACACGACCAACAAGATCATCAAGCAGCAACGCTGTCAAATACACCGTACGTCAGTGCAAGACTTCTACTTACCAGGAATCATACTTAATCGGGACAACTAGAATATGGAATGCTCTGGCTGATGAACTAAACCTGAACACGGACAAACTGAACTCAATTAAACGCATCATGTTACGCGACTATTTTCCGTCACTGGACAACTACAACTGTAACGATCCACGGACTTTTAAGACAGCCTGTTTGAAATGTAACTCTTGCAGAAGCCTTGCTCTCGCTACTTCTTGTTGTTAGTTATTTAATGTAAATTTAATGTGTTTTATATATTCTATTTAAACTTTTCTTATTCATCAATATTTATACATTTAGTTGTTACAAGATTTTTAGTTGGGCCTGCAGTAATTGGCTTAACGCTGTAGCGGTTTCCCTGTCTCATATACCGGTACTGTATATATAATATATAATATATATACACTGCCAGGGTCCCACTCATGCCCTTTTCCACCAAAGCAGTTCCAGGGCTGGTTCGGGGCCAGTGCTTAGTTTGGAACCGGGTTTTCTGTTTCCACTGACAAAGAACTGGCTCTGGGGCCAGAAAAACCGGTTCCAGGCTAGCACCAACTCTCTGCTGGGCCAGAGGAAAGAACCGCTTACGTCAGCCGGGGGGCGGAGTTGTTAAGACCAACAACAATAACAAGACCGCGAAAGATCACCATTTTTAAGCGACGAGAAACAGCAGCTGTACAAACGCGAAGTCATCCATTATTATTATTGTTGTTGTTGCTGCTGCTGCTGCTTCTTCCGTGTTGTTTTTGCTTTGATATTCGCGCCAAGGTTTATGCAAACGTAGCGACGTAACTGACGTATACATCCACGTAACTGACGTATACAGTGACATAATGACGTGGCTTCCCTTAGCACCGCGAGCTATGGAAAAGCAAACTGGTTCTCAGCTGGTTCGCAAGTTGAACGAGTTGTGAACCAGCACCAGCACCAGCCCCGAACCAGCCCTGGAACTGATTTGGTGGAAAAGGGGTACCAGTGCCCTCACTGCCTGTCTCCATGACATACAGGCATGGATAACAAGAAATTACCTAAAACTCAATAGCAGTAAAACTGAGCTTCTACTCATTGGAACCACAACAACACTTCAAAAAAGCAATATCAAATCACTCTCTATAGGTAAGGACATTATACCAGTCTCTAAACAGGTAAAGAGCCTTGGAGTTATCCTGGACAGCACCCTCTCATTCTCCAACCACATCAATAATGTCTGTCGAACTGCGTTCTTCCATCTCAGGAACATCTCTAGACTGCATCCTGTACTTACCCAGCACTCTGCTGAAGTGCTTGTTAACACCCTGGTAACGTCCCGCATAGACTACTGCAACGCAATTTTGACAGGCATCCCAAACAAACTCACCCATCGTCTACAGCTCATCCAAAACTCTGCGTCACGCATTATTACCTGTTCAAAGTCCTTCCACCATGTTTCACCCCTGCTGATTCAACTACACTGGCTTCCAATATCCCAACGTATTGACTTTAAAATCCTGCTAATCACTTTCAAAGCCTTCCACAATCTTGCCCCGCCATATATTAAAGAACTCCTACAGACCTACACACCCTCCCGTTCACTACGGTCATCTAACACGGGATTATTGGCTGAACCAAACGTCAGACTCACTACAATAGGAGAAAGAGCTTTCCCAGATCTTTCACCCATAAAAAACATTTGGCGCATCATAAAACGGAAGATACGACAAAAAAGACCTAAGACAGTTGAGCAACTAGAATCGTACATTAGACAAGAATGGGTTAACATTCCTATCCCTAAACTTGAGCAACTTGTCTCCTCAGTCCCCAGACGTTTACAGACTGTTGTAAAGAGAAAAGGGGATGTCTCACAGTGGGAAACATGGCCTTGTCCCAACTTTTTTGAGATGTGTTGTTGTCATGAAATTTAAAATCACCTAATTTTTCTCTTTAAATGATACATTTTCTCAGTTTAAACATTTGATATGTCATCTATGTTCTATTCTGAATAAAATATGGAATTTTGAAACTTCCGCATCATTGCATTCCGTTTTTATTTACAATTTGTACTTTGTCCCAACTTTTTTGGAATCGGGGTTGTATATATCTCATCTCATTATCTCTAGCCGCTTTATCCTGTTCTACAGGGTCGCAGGCGAGCTGGAGCCTATCCCAGCTGACTACGGGCGAAAGGCGGGGTACACCCTGGACAAGTCGCCAGGTCATCACAGGGCTGACACATAGACACAGACAACCATTCACACCTACGGTCAATTTAGAGTCACCAGTTAACCTAACCTGCATGTCTTTGGACTGTGGGGGAAACCGGAGCACCCGGAGGAAACCCACGCGGACACGGGGAGAACATGCAAACTCCGCACAGAAAGGCCCTCGCCGGCCACGGGGCTCGAACCCGGACCTTCTTGCTGTGAGGCGACAGCGCTAACCACTACACCACCGTGCCGCCCCGGTTGTATATATTACGAAGCTAATAAAATAAATAAAATAAAATGTAGCTGTGGTGGAAAACAGTTGCCATTGTTTGTATTGAGCATCGTTTCTTCCTGTAAAATCTGAGATGTCTATCCTAACAGGGATAAAATGACCAGATCTGGAGTTTGTCAAAAAACAGAAGGTATTTTCAGATGGAATTTTAGAGAGATAAAAAAAACACCGATATTACAAATCCAGACAGAGGTTGAATCACAGAGCTGCACTTGTAAAGGATCAGATTCCCAGAGCTCCACGTGCGAAACTATCACTGACCAAATAGGGCGATACTGATCGGCTATTCTAATAGAAAGAGGGTGTTTTTTCACTGTTTCTCAGAAATGACTTCAAATTGACAAAACACTGAGCTAAAAATGAGCAATGAGAACACCGTTTCCTGACAAAAAAAAAAAGTAAAAAATAATAAGTCACATGCTTTTGTACCATCGGTCCAAAAACGAACAGGAAGTGAATACACAAGAGGCTTTACAGGAAGGTTTATGGTGCATTTCTTTTCAAAGAAAAAGAAGCAGCTTGTTCGAATAGACACATTTTATTAAGTGGCACAAGGTCCTAAGCAGAGGTTTAAACCTCAGAGCTGAATGTTTTAAGTTCTGAACAAGGAGCCAGCTTTCTTTATTCTCCTCCAGATTCGTTACAAGCCTCGAGCATCATCCGAATCCGCTCAGCCATGAAAACACTATTGTGTGAAGACTTTTGAGACACCCAGAGGCAACTCTTTCTCTCTCATACATACCACATACTCTACGTTTAAACAAACGAGCATGGACACACATGTACGCGCGCAAACTTAAACGCTTTAAGGCACCATAATATCAAAGCCCGAGAGATCTTTAAAAGATGTCTGTTAGACTGTAGAAACAAATGTGCTTTCAGTTTTTAAGCCTTGATTTTGCTGCCAATTAGGAAGGAAAAAAAAAACTGATGTAAAAAACAGAAAGCCAGACATCCTGCTGAGAGACAGTAACAGTGAAGGTCTGAGTGAGCGAGCAAGAGAGAGAGAGAGAGAGAGAGAGGCTAAAAGAGAGGAAAATCAAAATAAATCTACTAAATATAAAGTCTAATAAAAAGAAAGGAATTACACGATGAAATGCTTTAATTTATTTCAGTCACAGCCTAATTTTTAGTCATCCACAGCTTGTATTTGATACAACTACGGAATTAAGGTGAGATCCGTCATTCACCCTTCTAAACACACACACAAACACACACACACCCCTCCTCGTGTCAGGGTCAGTGACTGGTCTGAAGGAGGAAAGGCAGAGCCGCAGGGGCTTCAAAGTTTGGGAGAATAGCAGGGTACAAATAATTTACAGCAGGGTGCAAAATGGTAAAATGTCTGCCAGCGGCAGACATAATGCACGCAAAGCGTGCAGAGATAGATAGATAGATAGATAGATAGATAGATAGATAGATAGATAGATAGATAGATAGAAGTACGGATTTTTCATGGGGCGGGATGGTTTGGAACAGGCCATCTAAAATTGGGATAACATTTACCCGGGATGGGTATTTGAGGCGGGTCGTCTAGCTTAAGCTTGATTAGAGTTGTTACGCACGCCAGTGTTTCCCACAGAAATTTTGGAGACTATGGGGGCAAGCCATGGGGGAGGTGCGGGGGTTGTTTAAAATTGAGTGATATGTTAAATATTAAGTTATTACTGAAAAACTATTGATTAAAATAAGACACTGAGAAATGGTCCTATAAACAACTTTACCAATATAAAAGATTACCAGGACTACAAAAATGCAGAAAAATAGGCTTTACTTATCCAAATACACCTCATCTCATCTCATTATCTCTAGCCGCTTTATCCTTCTACAGGGTCGCAGGCAAGCTGGAGCCTATCCCAGCTGACTACGGGCGAAAGGCGGGGTACACCCTGGACAAGTCGCCAGGTCATCACAGGGCTGACACATAGACACAGACAACCATTCACACTCACATTCACACCTACGGTCAATTTAGAGTCACCAGTTAACCTAACCTGCATGTCTTTGGACTGTGGGGGAAACCGGAGCACCCGGAGGAAACCCACGTGGACACGGGGAGAACATGCAAACTCCACACAGAAAGGCCCTCGCCGGCCCCGGGGCTCGAACTCAGGACCTTCTTGCTGTGAGGTGACAGCGCTAACCACTACACCACCGTGCCGCCCCCAAATGCACCTGTTGGTTCAAAAGTTAAAGTGCAGAGAACCTCACAGCACAACATGAAGTTACCTTAAAATATAATATAAATGCCTCAGCTTTCATGTAAGAAAAAAACACTATTAATACTAGTACTGTGTGCAGGCAGTCTCTCCTGAAGACTAAATTAAACAATAATTATAAACTAATAAAATAAATGGCTCAGGCTTCATAGAAGAAAAAAAACAATTTGAACAGAATCTCACAGTATGATGCTGAAGCTGCCTAAACAATGGAAAATAAAATACCATTTTGGCAAAAACGTTGTCATCCATTAATTTCTTGTATTAAGTAAAAAAATATGTTGCCAGATACTGCTGACGTTTTACAGCCCAAAATATGTTCAAAACCCGCCAAAATGCACTTAAAACCGCCCAAATTGGGCGGGAAAACGCGCAATCTGGCAACACAGGCGGCAGTAATGGCTGCACTCGTGTCGAGGATGTAAACACAGTTGATGCGGCAACGGACATACATGACATAGTGGATGTAATTTACGTTCACAATCTTTTTTGCTGTCAGAAATATTTAATATTAAATTTTGTGACTCGACTGACAGTAGCCGGTGGCATAACAAGCCATAGCCGGCGATTTGCCGCCGGTGACCGGCTACTTTTGAGACCGCTGAGCCGTGCTTTATTCTGTATATATATACACACACACATACACACACACACACACAAGCTGTCATTTCCTCTGGTTTACACTTCAGTGCACAGAGATAAGGGGTGTTCACACGGCAACTTTTACTCCGGTGTAGCACCGGGGCTGCCCCGGTAGCGCATTCACACGGTACAAAGTTATACCGGTGTCGCCCCTGAAAGCTGCTTAAACTGGTGCAAATCTAACCCTGCTCGGGAGGTGGTTTAAGAAATTTACTCCGGAGTAAATGCTAGTTTGCGGGGCAGCACCGATATAAAATGGGACGTCTGAACGCTACAGGGGTAGACTCGCTACGCGTGAGGAGAGTTGATTACATACGGGCATTGCATAATTTGTATCCTGGTATTTTGCGCTTCCAAAATGGTGAATATCAACAACAACAGAACTGCGTGTCTTCCAGTGTTGCCAGACTGGGCAGTTTTAAGTGCATTTTGGCGGATTTGAACATATTTTGGGCTGGAAAACGTCAGCAGCATCTGGCAACACTGGTGTCTTCATCCACGTTCTTTTCCCGGTGATGCCATGACAACCGGGAAAAGGAAGTATATTTTCACGCATGCGCATATTTCATTTCCGCATTATTACTATCGTGTAGCACGGTCGCAAAAACTGCCGTGTGAACGCAAGTGGGGCTGCACCGGTGCTAACACGCTTCTCTCTAGTAAGCAGGTTTGTGACGTGTGAACGCTCCACAAAATTTACACCGGTGTAAGATATATCGCAACAAAATACATCGGTGCAGCATCGATGCAAATATGTGCCATGTGAACACCCCTAGAAACAGAGAAGGAGAAAGAGAGAGAGAGAGAGAGAGAGAGAGAAACAGAGTCACAGAAACGATGAGAAAGAGACAATAAACAAAGATTTAAAAAAAGAAAAAGGCTACCCAGATACAGTAGCAATTTGATCTGAGCCGGATCAGCACCGGATGCACTCCAAAGTCCGGTCTGAATACAGCAAACGGATCCGTCCCACATAACTTTTGCTCTCCGCCCCGTATCCGGCACAGATACAATTTTTGGATCTGGAACGGATCACTAAAAGTCTCTCTCTCACTGCCCAAATCAGGTACGGATGTGAGTTGGATCAGGGCCGGATGGAGTCCAGATATGTACAACAACTGTCTGAGGTAAACCCCCAGCCCTGCTTTATTAGCATTAATAAGACAAATGTTAAGAAAAATCTTCAATCACAACGTGCTTTTATTGACATGTGACTTTGTAGATCAGCTATTTTCACACTGGTAATTGGTATCAGCTCACAAAACTTCTGGCGCAGTGCAATAATGAACAGTGCAAAAAAAAAGTTCAACAAAGTGCTGAACTGCATCGTATACATCACCATATACACTACCGTTCAAAAGTTTGGGGTCACTTTGAAATGTCCTTATTTTTGAAAGAAAAGCACTGTTCTTTTCAATGAAGATCACTTTAAACTAATCAGAACTCCACTCTATACATTGCTAATGTGGTAAATGACTATTCTAGCTGCAAATGTCTGGTTTTTGGTGCAATATCTCCATAGGTGTATAGAGGCCCATTTCCAGCAACTCTCACTCCAGTGTTCTAATGGTACAATGTGTTTGCTCATTGCCTCAGAAGGCTAATGGATGATTAGAAAACCCTTGTACAATCATGTTAGCACAGCTGAAAACAGTTGAGCTCTTTAGAGAAGCTATAAAACTGACCTTCCTTTGAGCAGATTGAGTTTCTGGGGCATCACATTTGTGGGGTCGATTAAATGCTCAAAATGGCCAGAAAAATGTCTTGACTATATTTTCTATTCATTTTACAACTTATGGTGGTAAATTAAAGTGTGACTTTTCATGGAAAACACAAAATTGTCTGGGTGACCCCAAACTTTTGAACGGCAGTGTATGTAAAACATGGATATAAAACAGATGGCTTTCACACCAAAATCTACTCAAGTTCACGGTCCAGGCTTGTAAAGTGAACCTTACGCATGCTGTCGCTGAGGTAAGAGAGGTTGCTTTCACACCAAAACGTCCTGAAGTTCACACAAGCCCAGCATGCCAAGTGAACCATGGCTTTAAAAATTGGGTTAAAAAAAAAAAAGAAAATGGCAGTGTATGGTACTGGTACAAAGTCTTCACACGTGAATCCGCGCCCTCAGAGAGCAGCCCTCTCTGCAATCACACGTCATCATTAGCCTCGCGCTCAGCCTCTCGTACCTGAAGATGAAAAACATTGATCAGTTCTCAAAATGGCATGATTCAAACACGATCACACACAAAATAACTTATCCCAAACAACCTTAGCTTCGTTCCGTAAAATACTATGGTTATTCATCCAAAAGAATCGTATCATAAAACAACTTAATGTCGAAAAGGCACTTACCGAAAAAGTCTGCCAAGTGCTGCATACAGCGAGTGGACTGGACTGAAGTGGTGTCTGTTGAAACTGTTAAAGAAATTGTTGGTGTCTGTTGAAACTCTTGAAGCGCGCGCCCGCGTGGTCCCGCCCCGCAGGTGTATAAACCTATCACTGCGTGTATCATTCCGCTCACATCCGACGCTGACCCGGGGAAAGGGTTGGCCTGTCAGACAGAGCCAATGCGGACCTTAGAACATCAGCCGCGGACTGTAATGCTATCTGGGTATCTGGTATTTCTCAGAATGAGATTATAATATAACATCTTAGGCTACGTTCACACTGCAGGCTGAAGTGACTCAAATCCGATCTTTTCGCCCTTATGTGACCTGTATCCGATCTTTTATTGACAATATGAACGACACAGATCCGATTTTTTCAAATCCGACCCAGGCCGTTTGGATATGTGGTGCTAATTCCGATTCCTATCCACTCTTTTCATATGCGACTTCAGTCTGAACCGCCAGGTCGCATTCATCCGACTTACACGTCATCAACAAGCCACAAACGTCACTATTCTGCGCTGAAGTAGGCGGCGGGTCTCTCAAAAAAGTTACAACAACATGGCGCATAATCACGGGCGCAGATAGAGGGTGGGACGAGTCATATTTAAATTCACCTCGTTCGGTCCCCCCCACTTATAGGGAGGAAAAAACGTCTATGCTGTCTTTCTTTGCATAAGGCAAACCTCACAGAAAAATCAAAAGACTAATTACCATTCGGTTTATTGAGGTGCACAGCAGTGTATACATAGTTGCAACAACTCACATAAAACAAAACAAAGACTGATATTCGGTTGGTTGAGCTGCGCAGACTGCACAGGTTGCGAGCTCGAGCTTGGTTGCTATGGTTACTAACAACAAGTTTGACAGGCCTATCGGGGTTGGGGTTGGTTTGCTGGCAGCTTTGTCCCCCCCCAGTTTTTTGTCCCTCCCAGTTCAAAAAACGTATCTGCGCCCCTGCGCATGACATCAATGCGAGGGACGCTTCGGGCTGTGAAGGTTCTGAATCCTCTCAATGGAAGGACGCAGAGGTTAGGGAGCTGATTTCCATTTGGGGGGATGCAGCTATTCAAGCTAGATTGGATGAGTCATACCGCAACCAGGCGGTTTTACTTCCGTAAACACTGGCCATGCTCACTGCGTGTGACGTCGTCGTATCCTGCAGTGCGCATGCGGAACACTTTGAGGTCGCTTTTCGTTCATACTGAGGATCACATACAAGTCGCATATATTTGTTAATGTGAACGACCTCACAAAAAAATCGGATTTCACAAAAAAATCGGAATTGAGCATTAAGCCTTGCAGTGTGAACGTAGCGTTAGAGGCATTAAATCTACTTCTAAACATATTGATTAATTTCACTGTTAAAACCGGCAGGTAATTCGGTTTAAAATAAAAGTGTGAAAGAGGCAAAATTATCTGGCCGTACAGAAAAACACAACTTTGTACTTGAGGAACAATATCTTAAAATTTGTAAAATATTTTTGCTTACGAAAATATTTTATACAGCGCTCCTCTGATGTGTTTGCGGCCTCGACAAAAAGTCGGCTAACAACGCCGACGTAACCTGTGCGGTCCAGTCTTCGACTCCTGACGTTACAGATAAAAGACATCATTATTAGAGCCTAATTGGTGTTTTTATTTTCTCTCAATACGTTTATCAGTCGGGCGGCACGGTGGTGTAGTGGTTAGCGCTATCGCCTCACAGCAAGAAGGTCCGGGTTCGAGCCCCGTGGCCGGCGAGGGCCTTTCTGTGCAGAGTTTGCATGTTGTCCGTGTGGGTTTCCTCCGGGTGCTCCGGTTTCCCCCACAGTCCAAAGACATGCAGGTTAGGCTAACTGGTGACTCTAAATTGACCGTAGGTGTGAATGCGAGTGTGAATGGTTGTCTGTGTCTATGTGTCCGCCCTGTGATGACCTGGCGACTTGTCCAGGGTGTACCCCGCCTTTCGCCCGTAGTCAGCTGGGATAGGCTCCAGCTTGCCTGCGACCCTGTAGAACAGGATAAAGCGGCTAGAGATAAAGAAATGAGAGAGACGTTTACCAATCAGGTGATGATTACTTACAGCAGGACACACTTGTGTGTTCCTGATTCTGTCAATAAATAAATTCTCTGTCATCCATGCAGGCTAATTAATCCACCTCGTAAATACTATCTTACTAACAGCACGGCTGATGAATACCGTGAGCTGGCCTAGTGGTTACCGCCTATCGATCGGGAGATCGTTAGATTTACTCACGGTCGGGTCATACCAAATATCATCGTAAAAATGGTACCAACGGGCAAGGCACGCTGGAATACAGATGCGAGTGGGGAGTCAAACTCTTGCGGTTACCAGAGGACTAGCCCCCCACTGTAACCCTAGCTATGTAACGGCCGAGGGCTACGGAGATCGGCGCCGCCCTATGCGCCACATAGCGTGGGAAGGGACTTTGATGGCTGATGAAGTTGGAACTACGGCACTCGCCATTTACAGCATCAACGGCTTATACACAGCTACATACTGAACGAAATCTTTTAATTTTGCGATCAATAAAAAGTTTTCTTCTGTTTGTTGAATCTGTTCGTTGAGTCTGCCAGGCAGCTATGAATGATAAACTACGAGCCCAGACACAAGACAGGTCCGTTTGGCACTACAACATAAACTTTTACTCTGCAAAAAGCAGTCATACTGTAAATAGCTTTACACTCGCAACCTTGTGCTCATGAATGCCTTGTTACTGACTTAACAAACGGCTTGTGAATACTTTTACAGTAGTGATGTGGACATGTAATCGCTGAGGAGTTTTATGGCTAACGATACGGCTAACCCCTGATATAGAGATCTTGCATGTGACGTCACAGCCGATCCAGATTGTGACAGACGCCATCTTGTCGGTCAAACGCCATATTTCCGCCTTCTACTTCTGCTTCTACCTTTTCTTCTGGAAAACCCTACTATATACAATTCTACTACAACGGCTGCGGCTACAAGCTCTCCCTACCTGTGCACGTTTTTTATGTTTTTCATGTGTATTTTGCGTGTTGTTCGTCTGTATCGGACTTCAATATCCACTACAACCGTATGGACTTACTGGACATTGGTTTTCAGCAGAAAATGACGGTTTGTAGCGATTTCCATCGCATGCACAACATTCCGGACGAGATAGCGAGACCAGCGGGGTCTCCGTGGATTGTTATCGGAAGCAAAGCGAAGGAGGCGGCGTCGGGAGCGGAAGCAAAAGCGAGGCTGCAGGCAGAGCCGGCCTGTTGACTGAGCTCAGAAAACAGCCACACAAATCTCCACTGCCAAGCCTCTACCTCTCCAACGCCAGATCCATGGTAAACAAGACGGACGATTTGGAATTACAGCTAGAATTACCTTATTCTATTCTATAATCGGCTGGTCAGTGCTATACTAGATACCACTGATATATCTAGTATCAGTACTAGTAATACTTAAGTGACTTACCCGTCCAATGAGGATTGTTATTTTCTTGTTTACAAGATGCCACATCTGAGTCGCTGACAAATCCTGAATTTCTGTAAAGATACACTGTAAAAAAAAATTTGTTGTTTTAACTTAAAAAAGTTAGTGCAAGGGCTGCCTTAAAATTTTGAGTTCACTGGAATTCACATAGTAAGTTAAATTGTTGTGAACTTACTATATTAATTTCAGTGAACTCAAAATTTTAAGGCAGCCCTTAAGGCAACCCTTGCACTAACTTTTTTAAGTTAAAACAACAAATCATTTTTTACAGTGTAACTGTCCAGAGATTTATAAGCACGCAGTGCTTCACCACTGAACAGCGAGGGAAAGTTAATGAGGTAATTATACACGTCTGGGTATTCCACCTCTGGCAGTTCAAAATCCACTGACACGGTCGTGAAAACTACGTCCGGAAAGCCATAAGGGTCACTAATCTGTAGATTGTTTATTTTAGACATATATCTAATTATCTGTTCATTAGAAAAATGAGCCGTGTAGTCCGTCGGTTGAAATTGATCCATTCTGTACACGAGTGCAGCAGTATTCAGCGGTGTTTTTTACCGACAAGATGGCGGCTGTGTACTTTCCGGTCACGTGACTGCAAGATCTCTATAGGGACGATACGATCTCTTTACAATCTTTCTCAATTCAGAAAGTTCTCAGCTCACATACAGTACATCGCCCAAATCCAATGCGAAACTGGAAAATTAGGTTTCCTTCCGGGCAAAATGTGAACTGTGAAATTTTAGCCCTTGAAATCAACGCTATATAGGACAAAAGCGATGCCGATTAATCATGCAGCGACAGCAGAGATACTTGGCGTTAAATGCAAAAAATCCACATGTTGGGAGTGGGATTGCAGACTCCTGAAGTTCTGACCCCCTGCTCTTCTCATACATTATGCATGACGACGGCATTATCCATTAAATATGCATTAGCGCACTCTTAGTCCTTTTACCCTGAGTGATCGGGAGAAACAGAGACAGACACAGAGAGAGAGAGAGAGAGAGACTAATGAAAAAGGTTATCCTGGTTCAGCAAAGCTTCCCAAGTCCTTTTCGAATCCAAGGCACAAACACCATTCATGTCACAAACACTTAATCATCAGGAGAGAGAGAGAGCGCGACAGACAGAGAATGAGGATACCAAGTAGCACCCTTTTCATATATTCAAGAACTTTATAGATGAATGATGTTCATGGCAAAGGTGAAATGTTTTTAAAATTCTATTACAAAACGCTAAACTTTGCTTAATAATTGTACAATTATATGAAAAGTTCCCTTACGTAAATGCTCACTTTTCAGTTCATTTACCTTGAAGTCACAGCACTCAGACTATATTGTCAGTACAGATAATGTGGGCGAAGCGGACTTGGAAAATGACTGTCGGCTGACTGTGGAGAGGAAAGTTGATTAACAGAACTGTGACATAAACGGGGACACGCACGCACACACACACACACACACACACATCCGGAGGGTAGGACTGCCCCGCTGCCCCAGTTCAGAACAGAGGCTGTCATTTCAGCTCAGAGAAGAGTGAAATGTAGGAAGAAGAGTGTAGGAGGGAGAAAAAGAGAGAAGGACGGAGAAATGACAGCTATGACCTGGCAAGATCTAAAGCTGGCAGGCAGATTTAATCTGTACAGCAGAAACAACAGGCTTTCAGATTCTGTGAATGAAACAGTACAAACTCAAGGTGCTTTGACATATACAGCGTTGAGTCAAATTAAATACGACCCTGGTGCTTTTTCCTGTTTGGTGTGATTCTTTTGGGCGAGTGACTAATGACACGGCGAATCACACTCAGGTAACTACTACTACTACTACTAATAATAATAATAATAAGTTAGATTTATATAGCGCCTTTCAAGAAACCCAAGGACACTTTACAATTATAAACAAAGAAAAATAAAAAATAAATAAATAAATGAATAAATAATAAAAAATAAAAGTAAAAAGTCCACCAAGTAGGGGTCAAGATGTAATTCCAGTGGTGTAGCAGCCACAGTCCCACCAAAAGGCGCATGAAAATGAGTCCCACATCTCCAGCACCGCCGCCGTGACGCCGTCAGCCACATCGCTCGAACACCAGGGCTTTGAACCAGAATTTTTTTCCTATTGGTTCGTTCCGAACAGAAACGGAATTTTAACGTTTCCGGTTTTGGGTTCCACCATTAAATAGACGTTCCCGAACCGGTTAGAACAAAAAAAATTTCATTCCCGGAACGGTTAATTACGTTCCCTGTCAGCTGTTTAACAAATGGCTATAAAATTATGTCTCTGTCTCATCCAGCTTAAGCCAAATGTAGGCTAATTCTATTACAACCTTCATTAAATAAGACAAGAAATAATTCAAAACAATTATTATTTCAAATGTTGGCGATTTGGATTCTCAGTATGTCTTCCCATCTACACAAACAGAAAAAGTGCCAAAAATGAAAGATAATTCGTTTAGTGTGTTACCAAAGGCTAGTCAGGCCCTATGCATTGATAGGCTAACAGAGGTTAACGTCATTTAATGTTCGCGAGCCTCTCATTAACGTGGACAAATATATTGATATCGTGTTTGAAATTGACGTTTTTGAATAACGATAGACTGCAATATTTACCTCTTATTTAAGATGTGGAGACGTGATAGTAGTCCACCCTCCCGCTCTCTCCATTCAGTCAGCGAACGTCACACAGGAAGTGAACCCCAGCGGGTCATAGAAACTTGCGCAGGAGAAGAATGACTTTTTTATTTGTAGGCTACGGAAACTTTGAGGAACGAAATAAAAACCGGTATTAACCAGTTACCATTATTTTTAATAAGCGTTTCTGTTCCGGAACATAAAAAATAATAACGTTTCTGGTTTCGTTTCTGTTCCATGTGAAATAGAAAAAGTTCCCGGTTTTCGTTTTCATTCCCTGAACCGGTTCAAAGCCCTGTCGAACACCACGCCATGGATCCACACAGCGAGCAGAGAAGCTCCGCCACGCAGAGCGCTAGTGTGTCCCAAACCGCCTGCACAGCCGCCGCGACACCACCGAGCAACATCGCTCAGAACATCACGCCAAGCATTAAAGCGCAGAGCACTGGACAACCATGATGTAAAATGAGCAGCGAGCTCACTGCAGTCCACAGCTGGGAGCGCAGGCATCACCCACAGCGAACCAAGGCCTGGAGGGAACCAACGCCCAAAACTGGGTCCGGAGCTACACCACAACCGGCGGACAAAACACTCAAACAAACATCAAACCACACAAACACACACAAAAAATAAATAAATAAAATGAAAATTGAAAAAGAAAGAAAATTAAAAAAAAAAAGCTCTGGTGAGAAGCGGCAGCCAGAATGCGCACGACGTACTCTCAACCGGAACCGGAACCGGAAGGAAAAAAAAGATGAAGGGTTTAGGAGTTTCCGAGTAACTGGTCAGAGCGAGGTCGTCCTGGTCCACTTGCGATTCTGACAAAACCGAGATAAAGGACGGAGGTGTAGCACCGCAGGAAATTTGGTCTGATTGGGGAAGAAAAAAAAACCCCCACAAACACTGGATGCAGGAAAAAGGTTTTAATCGAATGTATTTTAATAGGGGTCGACCGATTATCGGAGCCGACGTTCAGCGTTTTTCTGATTATCAGAATCAGCACTTCGAGTTGCTTCCTTGCCGATTAAAGCGTTCTTGTTGTTTGTGCAGATTACTGATGCAAAACAGCGCACTTCTGTCGTCTGGTCCAATGTCGCATCCACAGCTTTACTGGACTGCTTCAAACGTAGATGATGCATCGGGTATAACCACACAACACTTCTGTAGTCTGTCTCTATGTCCCGCCCACAGTGCTACTGGATTGGCAGAAATGTGGACCATGTGTCAAGTAAATCTAGTCAAACATGATTTTCAGTGTTTCTGAGAAACGCGGGAACGAAGCAGCGCCTGCATTCGCGTCCACAGTGACAGGAAAGGGAAGAACATATTGAGGTCGAACAGCGCAGTTGGCAAAAAGCATAATGCACTCAATCATATACTTTCACTCATTTACTCTCACAAACATCGTGAGACGACGGCTGTCAGTGTACTTTTCACACAGTTTTTGTTCAAAGTTCTTCATTTTTTAAATTATACTCTAATATTAAACATCGTGTTCATTTAATGCAAGTTGAGAATAAGAACTGAATTCTTGTAAAATGTTCAAACTACACACGTCAAATTTATGGTAAATGAATATCGGTCCCAGATATCGATTATCAGTGTCCTTAAAGGACATATTCTGGACCAATTTCGTGTTTTTGTTTTTTTAATATATATATGAAAGTATGTCCCTTTACACACTCATCCAGAAGGGTAATTTTGCACAAAAATCCCAACGGAGTCTGGAGCCAGATTCGTGACGTTACCTGCGGAAGCGCCAGCAGGCTGCGAGAGCTTTGCACGGTTTCAGTGCACAGCCTGTGTAGACCGAGCGCTCCCATTTCTCTCTCATTGTCCGGTCTTTTGGAAAACGATGAGTACTAATCCCATCAAGATTGGTGTTGCTACACCCTCCTACGATACATCTGTTAACCATTTTAATAATTACGCGATAACGTTGAAGAAATTTGCAGAAAACCACCAGGTCGTTTTCTCATAAACAAACCAGCGCTGATGTAGGATTCAGAAGGAGGCGTCCCGCACGCGACGTCACGAAAATCAATGTTTGCCGGGAAATCCAAATGCCAAGTTTTTTCAGAGGCGGACCAATTCACCTCAAATGGCTTGATTTCAACTGAATTTTTCTGGTATTGCGCAAGGTAAAAAAATTGCACAAAATGCAGAATGTTACAGATATTTGACCAAAGTTTAATATAAAATAGGAGAATTACATTGATCTTGCGCCTGAATTTACCCGTGATATGCACTTTAATTACTAATAATCGTTATTGGTATTGGCCCAGAAAGAAAAAAGGAAAAAAAAAACCACATCAGGTCGACCCGTCTTTTTTAGCACAATGTTTTCTCAGTGCTTGGCCGATTTTGACAAAGTTTTCTTCATTGTATTTGAGACCAACGAATTAAGGCAGAGATGTCCACAAGCGCAGGCTACTCGATCCCAGAAAAACAAACAAAAAAAACTTGCCTTTCAAATGTTCAGGTGATTTATATCGTCTCTGCTGCCCATAATTTGCTGCAAATCCAAATATTTCACCACAAAATTGTCTTCAAGTCGGGTCTACCATAAACGGAAGCGACACCATATTTGTTAGTCGATTCTTGTGCTCCGATTGGCTGAGCCAGACCACCTGACCATGCCGTAGCGTATGTAGTTACATTACAGAACCAGGCAGCGTACTACACAGGGTAACGGAGAAAGCCAAGCACACACACACACACACTACACATCTGGAGGGAAATTTCACACATTTTGTAAGTATTTTTACAAAGAAATGGTTAGTAATGTGTTAGCTAAGAACGCACCAGAAAGCATGTAAATTTAAAAATTTTCAGGGGGCCGCATGCTCCCAGACCCACCTAGCATTAGCGAGGCTTTTCCAGAGCCGCCTACTATTTTTTTTTTTTTAGCCGGCTACTTCAGATTTTCTGGAGAACCCTGATTACATCCCTACATGCCCCTCATTCAAATGTTTTTTTTTTTTTTTTGGCTTTTTGTTTAGTTGATGTTCGGATGTTTTGTACGGGGGGGTGAGATGTGGTGAATAGGATCCAGAAGCAGAACACAGACTGTAATCCAATAAATAAGATGATTTAATACAGGGAAGAAAGGGTGTGGCAAAAGGTAAAACAAACAGGACAAAAAACAAATGGCAAAAATAGTCCGGGAAAAATGAGAACAAACAACTTGACAAAAACCTGAGACAGGCAAAGACAAAAACGCTAGCGCAAAAAAACATGAACCAGAAAAACGCGAGTGCAAAAACCATGAACAAGAGAAAACCGCTAGAGAGATAAACCATGAGAAGTAAGAGAGGCACAGAAACGGCTAGAGTAGCAAAACAAGACGTTCTGGCAAAGTATGAGTCTGAGAACGGCGTATTTATAAGCAGTGGTGAAAACCAGGACGTGAATGCAGGTGAAAAGGGATTCCTGTCCCGGATCCGGATCGGCGCTGGCGTGAGAGATCCGTAATCTCCAGAGTGGATGTCCGGGGTGGAGCATGACACTTGCAAACAAACCAGAAGTATCAATTTCGCTCTGATCCCGAAGCACTCTAAACTTCAGCGCTGCTCCACATTACGTTAACAGCTTTACTCGCTTACTGCAAACATGAGCATTGTTCATTAAAATGTGTTAGAGCAGAAAATATCACACCTGGTGTAGCTGCAGCTAGAACACATTACAATAACTAAAATCCTCAAGCTGAAAATTGTGCATAATTACAGCATGAATTATTAATTATTTCTGCTACTTTTAATGCAAGATATAAACCTTCGAATCACTTTTTATGTAAATACCTCACTGCAAATACTCAGCTGCATTTACTGTTCTTTGTTGCACATTGAGGATTGTTAAAGATTATTATTAATATCGATAAATACAACATTATTACTCAACCGTGATCAACGTTCGGTGCTTCAAGTTCAAAGACCAACGGAGAAAATTCAGTGTTTCAGAAGACCTGAACAGTCTAAAGTCTGTGATGCAAATGTGATGCACAGAAACACTGAAAGAGCAGACTGCTTCCAGCACGCACATGACCTTTGACCATGAACCACAAAATACCAAAACTCCCTCCACAATGTGTGCTTACCGCCCCTCCTCCAAACCCACTCATTAAAATGATACGGTACCATGAAGGCTCCGGTCAAAGACAGGACAGGACAGCTTCCCAATTCAGCGTGTGGTTAAAAGATTGACGTTTTCAATTTAGCCATAACGTTAAAGTGCATATCACGGGTAAATCCAGGAGCAAAAAGAGAGTCCCATATACGTTTTCGTACATTGTGGGAGTGCCTGTTAGAGAGCACACTTGTCCTGGGCCATCGGCATAGTGAGGTAGGGTGGCCAGTTCCTTTCCTCGCCGCCTTAACTTCCCCAGTGTTTCCACCAGGTCCCCATTCACTGCTGGGTGGACAGGAGGCGAGCCCCAGATCACCGTCCGAGGCGAGGCTCGAACCGGGGACCGTTCGCTTAGTGGTCAAGCGCTCTAACCACTTGGCCACTTCGCCTCAAATCCAGGAGCAAGAGCAATGCAATTCTCCTATTTTATATTAAACTTTGGTCAAATATCTGTAACATTCTGCATTCTCTGCAATTTTTTTACCTTGCGCAATACCAGAAAAATTCAGTTGAAATCAAGCCATTTGAGGCGAATTGGTACGCCTTAGGGATGTTAACCGATGACCGTTTGACCGATGGTTGACCGACTCAACGTCAACCGGTTAATTTTTTTTTGGTTGTCGGTTAAAAAAAAAAAATCAATCGTTTTGAAGCTGCCGATTTTGGAGCGGAGAACCTGGAATTCTGTGTTGTAAACGCTTGGGGCATGCCATGCGGTGTAAGGACGACAGCTGACAAATCAGAAACACCCATTCAGTCATGTCCCGCCCTCCCGCCCCAGTTGAAGACAGCTGCCACTCACTCACACTCACTCACTATCCGTTTTTACGTCCTTTATCCTCAATGCAGAGGGTTGGACGGCGCATGGTTCGTCAGAGTTCTCCAACGCCTTCTGTCTTGGGTGTCAGTTGAACTTAGACCAAGCCCTTTAAGGTCAGTTTCCACACACTCCCTCCATGACTTCTGTGGCCTCCCTTTCCTTCTGTTGCCATCAACATTGAAGTTGTAAACGCGATTTAGTATTGAACTGCTCCTTTGCACATGGCCATACCAACGGAGTCTCCGCTGCTGGAGTGTAGACTTTAGATCTTTAAGACCAAGCTTCTCTCTTAGGACGGCAGTTCTTGTTCTGTCGTCAGGTCTTATGTGGCAAAGCCAACGCAACATGGCCCTCTCATTCCTTTCGAGTCTCTTGATATCGCTATCCTTCACTGGCCAGCACTCGCTACCATACAGCATAGCTCCTCTTATGCAGGTGCTATACACCTTCCCACGGGTTGACAGAGACAGGCTCCTACTGAACAGGACTGGGAGTAGCTCTCTAAACTTGCCCCATGCACATCTTGTTCTAAGGATAGTAGCAGTCTCACAGCCACCACCAGGCGTAAGGGTATCCCCAAGGTAACAGAACGAGTCTACAACTTCAAGCCTTTGGTTGCCAATGACCACACGGTCACACGGTCTGGTGTCGATTGGACGGGCTATTCCGCAACACCTACTACATCTAAAGGCAGAGTCAGCGGTCAGCCTTCCCTTGATGCCACTACACCTCTTGTGGATCCAGTGGGAACAGCCTGAGCAGAATATAGAGTTGCTGCCTACACCACTGCGACAGACACCACACGGGTGCTTTCCAGAGTCCTTGAGAGGGTTTAGGTTTGGACCACAGAACATAACCTTAGTTCGCCACTCGGCGAAAGAAAAGTGTAGACACAGGCTTTTTAGCTTACAAATTACTATTCTGTTTTTTTTTTTAAATTATTATTAGAAGGCACATCGAGTTTAGTCCTGCCTTGGCCAGTGCATTCTGAAAGTATGTTTCGGTCTGTAGCCAACAATGCATGTTATTGCAGATCATATCTCTCCACACAAACTAAAGGCGCAGACGCCGACTTTTGGAGGGAAGGGGAGAGAATGAAATGACAGCGGTGTCTGGAGGGGGAGTGACAAACGCAGCTTTTATGTCTGTGAGCCAAGTCGGTGACGGCTTCAGAGCAACTTCAATACCATGCAGTAATGGCGTGTTGATATTGGTAACGGCGTTATAACGATTGTAGCTAATTAATTAGATTACCCGGCATTATACCAGCCTTTATTTTAACGCCGTTATTCCCGTCACTGAATGTTATGTACTTCTTCTAGCACTTGACTTTATTTTCAACGCCATCATGACCAACTGAAACTGTCTCTAAGCTGGAGCCATTTGTCCTCCGCTCCAATACAAACCCCTCGACATCAGTGCCGCGTTTGACTCAATGTTTCGCGCTGTAGAAAAGGTAATGTGAGTGGAGGGCAGCGACTGGGGCTGAATGTGCGGATGCTCGCGGTTAGATTTAGAATAGATTCTAATAATTCTAATTCTAGAATTTTAAACTCATAGGTTAACCGACTTTAACCGGCTAATGAGGCTCGGTGGTCGGTCAAGATTTTTTTTAGTTTTCGCCATCCCTAGTCCGCCTCTGAAAAAACTTGGCTTTCGGATTTCCCGGCAAACATTGATTTTCGTGACGTCGCGTACGGGACGCCTCCCTCTGAATCCTACGTCAGCGCTGGTTTGTTTATGAGAAAACGACCTGGTGGTTTTCTGCAAATTTCTTCAACGTTATTGCGTAATTATTAAAATGGTTAACAGATGTATCGTAGGAGGGTGTAGCAACACCAATCTTGATGGGATTAGTACTCATCGTTTCCCAAAAGACCAGACAATGAGAGAGAAATGGGAGCGCTTGGTCTACACAGGCTGTGCACTGAAACCGTGCAAAGCTCTCGCAGCCTGCTGGCGCTTCCGCAGATAACGTCACGAATCTGGCTCCAGACTCCCTTGGGATTTTTCCAGACGCATTTTGTTATTTTATTTTTTTCTGCTGTAGACAGATGACCTTGTGCAAAATTACCCTTCTGGATGAGTGTGTAAAGGGACATTCTTTCATATAAAAAAAAAATGAAATTGGTCCAGAATATGCACTTTAACGTTTTCAATTCTTCCTCCATCACATGTCCTCTGCAGAAACTACGAGCTTCACAGCTATAACACAAAACCCTCAGACCCAGTTTACACTCAGTCCTTTCATGCATCTCGAGTATCAGGATTGTATGTGAATAGCGATTATCCACTTAAAAACGCAGGTGCCAATTCATCCATGACGCAAGAAGCAGGTTTATTCTGACATTTATTTTTGCAAGCTATCGCTCGAGAGTCCACTACAGCATATTACAGCCACTGTAGGCATAAAAAAAGATATAAATAGATAGATAAATAAATTAATAAAAATTACAGGGCTGAGGGAGGAGAAATATTTTGAGAAATAACTTGGAATTTGTAAGCTTAAAGTCATAAATTTACAATAAAAAACACTCAGATATTATCATATCATAATCTCGGAAATTCTCTGAAATAGTGTTTGGGTTTTTTTGTAAGAACCAGATCATTTCACTTTACAAGGCTGAATCAACGTCATCACGCCACAGATGTCACAGCTGAGCAAAGAGTGATAGGAAATGTAGTTTTTCCTCCTCAAACACACTATATCAAAGAATGAAGCTCCAAAAGATTTTCACTGACTACATTTCCCAGAATGCACTGCAGCCGGTAAGCATGTGACTGTTGTGCTTCCTGGATCCAACGGGAGATGAATGGATCAGTCGCACTGCTTTGTTTATCGGTCTCCTTTTTTGTCTTATAAATGTATAATTTTTGTGCAAGAGCAGTTTCCTGTTCCTTTCAGTGTGTGGATTCTTCTCACCTGTCCAAATCTCTGTTACTTTGAAACGGCTGAGTCGAGAGTTAGAGGAAATGCAGTCTTTCCTCCTTGAACGTGCAATATAAACAATTACTATACACACAGGACACTTTTCCCATGGAATAAAAACATGTGTTCTATTCCCTTCTAGCGGGTTTCATTCATTTGGTTTGATAGCATGTAATATTGTTAGCATATCGCTTATGCTACATGTATTACGTTACTCGACCCAATGGAGAACGAGTGCTGAATATGGTTTACGATATTGCATGGTTGTCAAGACAACATGACGTCACGCGTCGGAGATGTAAAACTTCCGCGCAAGTGAGCGACTGTGATAACACGTCCGCCAGGTTTGTTACGTTAAATACGGAAGGTTTTGAGAGAATTTTGAAAGAGAAAGACACGTTGAACACCCGAAAGGAATGTGTATGTATAATCATAATATTGGCTGGCTTTTTTTCGTGATATATTAGCTTGCCTAGCATGACCTGAATAGCTGAATGGAATATATCTGATATACCACTCAATGCCAGCCAATATTATTTAAATAAAGTGCGAAGACATTTTCGATCGGATTTCCCAGAATGCACTGCAGCCAGGAAGCAAGCGATTACTGTCTCAGAGAATACCGTTGACCTCTCGTAAATTTCTGACTTTTTAATTTCACAGAATATCCAAGTTTTTTCTTGTAAATTTACAACTTTACTCTTGGAAATTGAGCTTTTGCCCCTCTCAGAATATTACCCCTCTCTTCGAGTTCCATAATTGTGGGGTTTTTTTTGGCCTACAATGGCCCTCATACGCTGTCATGTTGCCCCTTTTCCACCAAAGCAGTTCCAGGGCTGGTTCGGGGTCAGTGCTTAGTTTGGAACCGGGTTTTCTGTTTCCACTGACAAAGAACTGGCTCTGGGGCCAGAAAAACCGGTTCCAGGCTAGCACCAACTCTCTGCTGGGCCAGAGGAAAGAACCGCTTATGTCAGCGGGGGGGCGGAGTTGTTAAGACCAACAACAATAACAAGACCGCGAAAGATCGCCATTTTTAAGCGACGAGAGGCAGCAGCTGTACAAACGCGAAGTCATCCATTATTATTATTGTTGTTGCTGCTGCTTCTTCCGTGTTGTTTTTGCTTCGATATTCGCGCCAAGGTTTATGCAAACGTAGCGACGTAACTGACGTATACAGCGACGTAATGACGTGGCTTCCCTTAGCACCGCGAGCTATGGAAAAGCAAACTGGTTCTCATCTGGCTCGCAAGTTGAACGAGTTGTGAACCAGCACCAGCACTGGCCCCGAACCAGCCCTGGAACTGATTTGGTGGAAAAGGCGTAACACTGAACAACTGAAAGGAGGAAATTACTCTCAATACACCGTTCCGATTTCAATCCGGTGAACCAGAGACACTCACAAATGAAACTGCATGGAAATCATATCTATCGTTTAACAAGAGTATGTGTGTTACAAATTGTGACTATGCTACAAATTTAAGCCGAACCCAGTCCACAAGTCCAGAAAGGCGCACATCTGTTAAATATCATATTGGGACTATTAATGGGCTGAAAAGCTAGACTGGTATCCGACTGGATGTGTCACATTTTCCAACCTGATCCACTGACATTTTCACAGATCATGGACCTAAACACAAAACACGACCTGACTTAAAGCGAATCACGGTCACACCTGTGACATTTTGCTTCGCTTGGAAACAGACAGTCTGCTCGGTTTCAGAAAATCTCAGAATCAGATTGGTATCAAACCACTTGCTGAGAAATTCAGCCCAAATGAAGATCCATATCACAACTCCTAATACTTTTATGAAAACCAGAATCGATGAAAACCTGCTCGCTCCTTTGCTGGCTTTGGTTTTTTTCCTCTCTGCTAAAGCCATTAAGGCCGTCTTTGTGTAAATAGAAACGAGCTGGAGTCTGATCCACAGGTGATACTTGTACAGTCCAAATCTCAGTGGGGTGCAGAACAGGGAAGACGTGAATACACAAAAAGGCCAGACAGACAGACAGACAGACAGACAGACTTTTCTGTAATTCTAACAGCAGTTTAAAAGTCATGTCTTCGGCTAAGGATTTGTCCCAACTATGCTACATGATTTGGCACATGCTCGGGTTAGCTGAATTACCTAGCTGTGAGCACCACAAGGAAAGCACGACATTATAACATTGACAGAACAATCACGTACCTTGCTAATGTTAACAAAATTTCCAAAACTGCTCCAGCCTCAGAATACACAGATAAAAGCAAGCTTGTGTGTTATTCTTGTCCATGATATTATATCAGTGCTGGAACGTGAACGCTGACTTTGGACGTCGGAACATCAAATTTATCCTCAATGAATCAGAGGTAAAACTCTCAGTGGTTGTTATTATTTTAATATCATTTATTATTAAACTCCCACATACGGTTATGTGATGGTTTAACTTCCAAAATGGTTGAAAACCAGGTTGGTCTCATGTTTTCCTGAACCCACATCAGCTCCAGCATCTGGCTGTCCTTAGTCTTTAGAGTAGTCTAGCAGATGCCATTTCGATCCATTTTTGCCCAACCATCTCACTCGGCATTTTTGGGCTGCTTTACTATCCATCCATCATCTGTAGCCGCTTATCCTGTGCAGGGTCGCAGGCAAGCTGGAGCCTATCCCAGCTGACTACGGGCGAAAGGCGGGGTACACCCTGGACAAGTCGTCAGATCATCACAGGGCTGACACATAGACACAGACAACCATTCACACTCACATTCACACCTACGCTCAATTTAGAGTCACCAGTTAACCTAACCTGCATGTCTTTGGACTGTGGGGGAAACCTGAGCACCCGGAGGAAACCCACACAGGCATGGCGAGAACGTGCAAACTCCGCACAGAAAGGCCCTCGCCGGCCACGGGGCTCGAACCCGGACCTTCTTGCTGTGAGGCGACAGCGCTAACCACTACACCACCGTGCCGCCCAGAATTTAACATTTATGTTGAAAACGTAGGTCTAGCTTACAGAAAATAGTGCATCTTAATTATTTATCTCATCTCATCTCATTATCTCTAGCCGCTTTATCCTGTCCTACAGGGTCGCAGGCAAGCTGGAGCCTATCCCAGCTGACTACGGGCGAAAGGCGGGGTACACCCTGGACAAGTCGCCAGGTCATCACAGGGCTGACACATAGACACAGACAACCATTCACACTCACATTCACACCTACGGTCAATTTAGAGTCACCAGTTAACCTAACCTGCATGTCTTTGGACTGTGGGGGAAACCGGAGCACCCGGAGGAAACCCACGCGGACACGGGGAGAACATGCAAACTCCGCACAGAAAGGCCCTCGCCGGCCACGGGGCTCGAACCCAGAGACTTCTTGCTGTGAGGCGACAGTGCTAACCACTACACCACCATGCTGCCCAAGTAAGAGTCTACAAGTGCAAAATAATGCATTCTGATGTCTAGCATTCAATAAAAAATAAAAAGGTCACCCAGAATACTTTCTAAGAGAAACTGAAAGAATAGCCTACAGTAACTAATGTAAATTTGGGGGCTTGAGGCTAATACAGAAAGTGTTTTTCCAGCTTGCAGTTGCAGCTGGCAGCCCAACATTTCCTCAACCAACAAAGTTTAACATTTATGTTTAACACACAGGCCTAGCTTACTGAAAAAAGTGAATCTTCATTCACATGCAAATAACAACTTACACTCTGCCACTTTCCTTTCACCTTAAGAATACTATATATGTGTGTGTGTGTGTGTGTGTGTGTGTGTGTGTGTGCCATTCAAGACTTTTGAAACTCTGAAGAGCCACTCGCATCACTACGACTCTCCGGTGCCGCCATCTTTGTTTTGGGTCCGACGCATCAGCATGCAAATTTTGTGTCGACGTCATCGATGACGTCGACGCATTGCCCCAGCTCTAGCGCTGACCGCTACACCACCATGCCGCACGGCTTTACTATATATAAAAATAAAAAACCTACTATAAAATTGGTAGCTTATGTATATTAGAGGGTGGCACGGTGGTGTAGTGGTTAGCGCTGTCGCCTCACAGCAAGAAGGTCCGGGTTCGAGCCCTGTGGCCGGCGAGGGCCTTTTTGTGTGGAGTTTGCATGTTCTCCCCGTGTCCGCGTGGGTTTCCTCCGGGTGCTCCGGTTTCCCCCACAGTCCAAAGACATGCAGGTTAGGTTAACTGGTGACTCTAAATTGACCGTAGGTGTGAATGTGAGTGTGAATGGCTGTCTGTGTCTATGTGTCAGCCCTGTGATGACCTGGCGACTTGTCCAGGGTGTACCCCGCCTTTCGCCTGTAGTCAGCTGGGATAGGCTCCAGCTCGCCTGCGACCCTGTAGAACAGGATAAAGTGGCTAGAGATAATGAGATGAGATGAGATGTATATTAGACTTCCTGTCTATCTAAACCCATGTTCACATATCAAACGACAGCAACAGGCAACATGAGGGACAGGGAACATCCAAAAGACTGTTTCAAATAATTCCTTGGACCAAATGCATTATACTGGAGGACTGGTCCACAGAATCTCTCTCTGTTGCACAAAAATGAATGTGTATAGAGGAAAAACAGAACTTGTAAGGAAGAAGAAAGAAATGGCTTGATCCCTCCTGTGACTGGACACAGTGTATTACAGTTAGCTTTCCTTTGCGAACCTTACATTACAGGCATTTAGCGGATGCTCTTATCCAGAGCGATGTACAACAAGGGGTTATGTTCCTTGCTCAAGGGCACTTCAGCCATTCCTGCTGTTCCAGGGAATGAAACTGATAACCTTTTGGTCCCAAAGCTGCTTCTCTAACCTTGGGGCTATGGCTTGCCCAATGAAGCCAACATGTAACTCAAACTTAAATACATTTTAAACAAAAGTAGTGTGTATAAAATGTAGCGTGGGTTACAGGCTATACCTTTTTTCTACTAACATTTTGCACTGGAGCTAAAAACATACGCTTGACAGTCCATGCCCACGAGAGACAAACTACAAGAAACGTGAGCAACTCGCTTGCTAGCAACTGAAAGGTCACTCCAGGATAACAGCGATGCCTCTAAATCATTTAGTTGCTTACACAATTCACAGAAGCTTATGAAAACATATGAACTGAGGCCCTGTTTACATTATTTCGAATCAGCAGATCATCAGATTAACGTTTTTAAAACGATTCGCGTACACACACAACATTTCTGTGCCCGCAACAAAACCGTTCCCCGTGCACACAGCAACGCCAATACACGGATACGCTAATCACGTGACTAATTAGACGGCACATCACATGATCCCAGTGCATATCGGGCATGCGCAAGTCACTCACCACTTGCAAGTGGAAGGATGGCAAGCCTAAAGACCATTTTTTCATGGACGGACGACGAGGTCCAATTGTTACTAAACGTAACATTGGATTATAAAACAACGGTGTCGGCTCAGGGTGTGGACTGGGAAAGTGTCCAAACAAAATATGGGGACATACTGGGCCGTTTTTTGGACGCGTCACATGACCAACATGGCATGGCCAACACCAGCGAATCAGGAAGGTGGATGTCACAGTGACGTTGTCCAATGACGACGTCAGCTAGAGCTCAGCACTGCGTATCCTCGTTCCTCAATGTTTACACAGCACCGGATCAGATACGTACTGGGTTGAATACGTGGGCCCTGGCGGATTCAAATTGTTCCGCCTGTGGAGTCGTTTCCTGGCGTTTTAATGTGCACGGACAGTGCATCCGCAACGAAAACGATACGGTCTAATGTAAACACCACCTGAGTTGTGTCGTGTTGTGTTCTTTACATACCACAAACACCGCTATGCCCACACGTGGAAACAGCATTACTTAAAGTGCATATCCTGGACCAAATTCTTTTTTTTTTTTTTGAAAGTATGTCCCTTTACACACTCATCCAGAAGGGTAATTTTGCACAAGGCCATCTGTCTACAGCAGAAAAAAAATAAAATAAAACGCGTCTGGAAAAATCCCAATGGAATCTGGAGCCAGATTCGTGACGTCACGTGCGGAAGCGCCATCGGGCTGCGCGAACTTTGCACGGTTTCAGTGCACAGCCTGTGTAGACCAAGTTTAGCAGCTCGCGATTTTGCACTGAAATATGGAATTGTCACCTGAGCGCAATATGGGAAACGATGAGTACTAATCCCATCAAGATTGGTGTTGCTACACCCTCCGACGATACATCTGTTAACCATTTTAATAATTACGCGATAACGTTGAAGAAATTTGCAGAAAACCACCAGGTCGTTTTCTCATCAACAAACCAGCGCTGACGTAGGATTCAGAGGGAGGCGTCCCGCACGCGACGTCACGAAAATCAATGTTTTTGCGGGAAATCCAAATGGCAAGTTTTTTCAGCTATAATATCCACTGAAAAAAAAAAGGGACAAATGGCTATAAAGACTACCTGGATTAGTCTATGTACACTTCCTCCAGACTTCAAAAATCCCTCACAGGCCACCCCACTCCCCATGACAAACACACACCCGCACACACACTCCAGAAACACTCCACAGCATTAAAGAAGTGCTGTTTTGGCGCGTCACTTTGGGAGTGGCTGTAGCAGTGTGTATGCTGGCTTTGATGACAGAGCAGCACAAAGCGGGCTTGTTGTCTGCACTACTCGGTGTGTTTTATCCTGGCAGATACGAAGGCGGCAAGCTGCTTTTTAAAACTTCCTTCAAACCCCAGCAGCAACCGCAAACCAAGCAGCAGCCCACTCCCTCCCCTGGGGACGCACGGCATTCCAGAGAGATGACTAACCACGCCTCACACAGGGCCTGCCCACCCACACACAAACACAAGGGTATTGACCCAGTCAGCCACACAAACATACACACAAACACCATAGATACAAGGACAGCCAGAATGAATTCCTCTGTTCATATACGATTTAACTGCTAAAAAAATCCACATTCGAATATCCAATGTTATAAATTTAGCTGCCTGATATTTATAGAAACACCTTTTCTGATGAAAATTTCTTAGTTGGGAGTTAAAAAGAAAAATACATGTCATTTGTGAACACGCTTTATAGTGACGTTTGTCGTGCCTACTTGGCTCAAAATAAGCACAACATAAAGGGAGTCCACACCGTTGTTCGGGTTAAATAGCATTTTATTTAAACATAATTAAGAAAATAGAAATAATAAGCATTTAAAGGAAAATAATAAAGTGCTGGTTGGCCCGTGCAGGGCCTCCATGGCGCAAAGCAAGAGTTACCCAAACCAAAAGCCCCGATAGCCAGCTCGCGAACACTGAATGGCCATGTATTTGAACTGTCATGGCTGTCTAGACCAGGTGTTACAGTACCAGACAGCTCCCCCTTTGGACTGGACGGAGACCCGGACAAGTTCAAGTTCAATATATGGGGAAGGAGTGAGCACTCTCAGCAAGACAAAGCCAGGCGTGACACATTTTAAAATGAGGTATTAAACTTCTAATTAAATATATATTCAAGTAACAAAATATATCTCGTAAAACTGATGTGACATTTAATTTCCATAAGTCACTTATTGGAGTCGCTCTTTTTTGTGGCTGAAACTGTTGAGCATGTGTGTAATATGGGTCTAACTACTGAGGATATGTGACACCCTACAGTATGCAGTGAGCGTATATAGTGAATACAGTAAGAAGGTTCTGGGTTCGAGCCCACTGGCTGGCGAGGGCCTTTCTGTGTGGAGTTTGCATGTTCTCCCCGTGTCCGCGTGGGTTTCCTCCGGGTGCTCCGGTTTCCCCCACAGTCCAAAGACATGCAGGTTAGGTTAACTGGTGGCTCTAAATTGACCGTAGGTGTGAATGTGGGTGTGAATGGTTGTCTGTGTCTATGGTGGGGTTTACATTAGACCGTATCAGCGGATCATCAGATTAACGTTTTTAAAACGATTAGTGTGCACACAGCAACGCCAATACACGATTCGCGTGCACATAGCAACGCCAATACACGGATACGCTCGGCTCCGCAGGCATCCTGCGCTCCAAATCACTCCGCCCTGAACAGCGAGTGCCCTCTGGAGGGTGCGCACTCCGGCCTTGCGCAGCTCACAGAGCGCGCGAGTGGAGCGCACAAGCAGTGATTTGGGACTGAGCCGCTGTGTGTGTGATCTCAGTGCATGTCGGGTATGCGCGTCACTTACCACTTGCAAGTGGAAGGATGGCAAGCCTAAAGACAATCATAACTACACAATGGGCAGTATTTGCATCAGTATTTGCAGTATTTTCATACTTTTATACTCTTTAATGAAAGGTGATACAAGGCGGAAGTCCGCGCTGTTTTTCAGCAGTCGCGTCACATGACCAACGCCAGCGAATCAGGAAGGTGGATGTCACAGTGACGTTGTCCAATGACGACGCCAGCTAGAGCTCAGCACAGCGTATCCGCGTATTCTCAATGTTTACACAGCACCGGACCAGACACGATCTGGATTGAATACGTGGACCCTGGCGGATTCCCGTTTCCCGGCGTTTCCAGGCGTTTTAATGTAAACGGACAGTGCATCCGCGAAGAAAACGAGACAGATACGGTCTAATGTAAACTTGGCCTATGTGTCAGCCCTGTGATGATCTGGTGACTTGTCCAGCGTGTACCCCGCCTCTCGCCCATAGTCAGCTGGGATAGGCTCCAGCTTGCACGTAACCCTGCACAGGATAAGTGGTTATGGATAACGGATGGATTTCCGCAATAAGCCTCGATAGGTAGAACAATTCTCAGGAGTATAACGTAAAATCTAACTCAATAAAAAAAAAAGAAGCCAACATTACTATTTGTAAACTATATATAATTTTTTTTAAATCTGAAACTTTACTGTACATGATGAAATTATGGTATCTCTCAATCATAATTTTCACCAACTAATAAAGACATGAATATTCCATATTTAAATAATATTGGCTGGCTTTTTTTCACGGTGTATCAGATATATTCCATTCAGCTAGCATGATACTGAAGGTCGACGACGAGTAGCTGAATGGAATATATCTGATATACCATGGAAAAAGTCAGCCAATATTGTTATTATTATTATTAATATTATTATGCATACACATTCCTTTCAGGTGTTCAATGCGTCTTTCTCTTTCAAAATTCTCAAAATCTTCCGTATATAACGAAGCAAACCAGGCTGCCATGTTTACAAATTATCACAGTTGCTTGCTAGCACGGAAGTTTTACGTCCCCGACGTGTGATGTCATGTTGTCCTGACAACCATGCAATATCGTAAACCATACTCAACGCTCATTCTCCATTGGTTAGAGTGATGCAATACACATACACTACCGTTCAAAAGTTTGGGGTCACTTTGAAATGTCCTTATTTTTGAAAGAAAAGCACTGTTCTTTTCAATGAAGATCACTTTAAACTAATCAGAAATCCACTCTATACATTGCTAATGTGGTAAATGACTATTCTAGCTGCAAATGTCTGGTTTTTGGTGCAATATCTCCATAGGTGTATAGAGGCCCATTTCCAGCAACTCTCACTCCAGTGTTCTAATGGTACAATGTGTTTGCTCATTGCCTCAGAAGGCTAATGGATGATTAGAAAACCCTTGTACAATCATGTTAGCACAGCTGAAAACAGTTGAGCTCTTTAGAGAAGCTATAAAACTGACCTTCCTTTGAGCAGATTGAGTTTCTGGAGCATCACATTTGTGGGGTCGATTAAATGCTCAAAATGGCCAGAAAAATGTCTTGACTATATTTTCTATTCATTTTACAACTTACGGTGGTAAATAAAAGTGTGACTTTTCATGGAAAACACAAAATTGTCTGGGTGACCCCAAACTTTTGAACGGTAGTGTAGGATAAGCGATACGCTAACAATACTGCATGCGATCAAACCAAATGAATGAAACCCGCTAGAAGGGAATAGAATACGTTTTTATTCCATGGAAAAAGTGTCCTGTATGTCTAATAATGATCCATATTTGTGTGATACAGACGTATAGTGTAGCCCTTCTGCTAATGGTCTCTTTTAAAATATAAAATTATATATATTAAAATGGAATTAAATCTGAATTCATGAATATGCAGGTCCGACAAAAAACAAAAAATTACAGAAAGGGCATACGTACTCTACGCACACGGACATGTCACAGAATAGCACAGTCTCGCTCACAAACAAAGCAGTTATTCAGTCAAACACGTCCAGACGTAAGTATACACACATCACACATCCAAAACGCCTACATGCTAATAATGTGCACGCACATGGCAGTCGAACTGCACAGCTAATCCTCGCCACAACCACAGCCAGACCTGGCATCTGCGCTCTACCTCGTCACCGTGGTCAAACAAACTGCTGTCAGCAGACCCACAAACCTACATCCATCCATCCACACACAAAACACACTTCTACTATTGAACCACAGTACATACAACACCTCACTATAGCGGTGCTTGTTCAGCCAACTAACTTGATAATGGTGAACTTTCTGACAGACAACTATAATCCTCATGTTGTCGTAAATGATGTCATTAATTTTTTTTTTTTTTTGACATACTAAGAGATCTTTTTAGAACATCTCGTGAGGCCCAGAAGGTGGAGGCCGCAAGTGAAAATGCTTCTATTTTGGATTGTTTTCTAATTGCTGTCCCCTTTTTGGTGTTATCATTTATTTTGGAAGGCATTAAATAAAACAATCGTGTAACATACATCATGTAGCAGTAGTGTTTTTTGTTAGCAAACCTATATATTGAGATACATACCTTATCCTTTTAGATATATCACACAAATGTCTTCAAAGATTGTGATATGATATATTTGTCATGTCGTCTATGCCACTGTTAACCGCAAGCATGAGTTTTTTAATTAACTCTAGTCACTGAATCATGACCTGTCCATTCATGTTAAAGGTGGAGTACGAGATTTTGGAATAATGGTTCCCGCAAGCCATATTTTGAAAAGAAACACGCCCGCCCTCGCCATGCTCCCACCCCCCGCGTCTCCACCCCTCCTCCCCCTCCCCCCGCGTCTCCACCCCCCTCCCTACCCGCGCCTCTGAAGCATGTTGCCAAAACCATGTTTATGTGAACATAATGGTACTTACAGGTCAGAGCCTGAGAGTGAATCCGAACAAATAGTGGATACGGGAGGAGGAGGAGGTTTCAAAAACCCATGCTTCATTGGTGTCGAACTGGCTTGTGCCATGCCTTCATAACTAATGTACAATTCGGACGGGATAAGTATTACCTATGGACCTCTGGTAATTCGCAATTACCCCCGCACTTCTGTGTTATTGTGTGGCGCATTCGGACGGGATAAGCAAAAGTCTGTAATTCACTGAATTTACAGACATTGTGACCGGATTGTGACAATCAATACAGTTGTAGCATGTTGGAAGTGCCAACATATTACTGTAGTACATTAATGGTGCATTAATAAGGTAGGATGAAAACACAGTAGGCATAAGAATAGCACTGTATCCAAATTAAGAGAGGGGAAACGCATATGATAGGGTTGCAGTATGTTTGCTCCACGCTCTCAAAATGAGAAGGCGGGGTCACTGCAAATGAAAACAGTCTTGAGATGACAATGTAAGTGAACAGGCAGTTTATGGCGCTGTTTACACATAGCCAGGTATTTTGCTAAACGAACATTTGTCTTCCCTCCGTTAACCAAAATATCTTCGTATTGCTGCAGGGCTTTGAACCGGTTCAAGGAACGAAAACGAAAACCGGGAACTTTTTCTATTTCACATGGAACAGAAACGAAACCAGAAACTTTATTATTTTTTATGCTCCGGAACAGAAACGCTTATTAAAAATAATGGTAACCGGTTAATACCGGTTTTTATTTCGTTCCTCAAAGTTTCCGTAGCCTACAAATAAAAAAGTCATTCTTCTCCTGCGCAAGTTTCTATGACCCGCTGGGGTTCACTTCCTGTGTGACGTTCGCTGACTGAATGGAGAGAGCGGGAGGGTGGACTACTATCACGTCTCCACATCTTAAATAAGAGGTAAATATTGCAGTCTATCGTTATTCAAAAACGTCAATTTCAAACACGATATCAATATATTTGTCCACGTTATTGAGAGGCTTGCGAACATTAAATGACGTTAGCCTATCAATGCATAGGGCCTGACTCGCCTTTGGTAACACACTAAACGAATTATCTTTAATTTTTGGCACTTTTTCTGTTTGTGTAGATGGGAAGACATACTGAGAATCCAAATCGCCAACATTTGAAATAATAATTGTTTTGAATTATTTCTTGTCTTATTTAATGAAGTTGTAATAGAATTAGCCTACATTTGGCTTAAGCTGTATGAGACAGAGACATACACTTCCTGTGTGACGTTCGCTGACTGAATGGAGAGAGCGGGAAGGTGGACTACTATCACGTCTCCACGTGATAATAAGTGAGTAAGTGAATTACTGAGTGTCTGAGCAAAGAAGAGCCTGAACGTTGGCTGTTTGTAAAAATGTATCAGTTGTTGCCCTTCCCACGGGAATCATCGCGGGCTCGAGAGACGAGACCTGACGAGTTAGTTCGTTAGTAGCAGAACAAAATGTCTGGACACAAATCGGGTTTTCAGAAAAGGAAAGAAAATAAACGGAGGGTCGAAAATACAAAAAAGGAGGCAGAAAATGCAAAACGAGTTTTAAGGTAGGACAAATGGTTACTTTTTAAGGCAGCCCGCCGTGGCTGCAGGCCTTCAGTTGTGTCATTGAATGGTTACTTTTCTGAGGCAGCCCGCCGTGGCTGCCTGCAGGCTTATTTATTATAGCCCATTTAGTTAAAATAGTTGATATAAAATGTTTATAGTTATAGTTATGTGATGGTTGTCCTGATTTAGACTGGTGTTTTTTTTTTTTGGGGGGGGGTTGCGCGATGTTGCACCCGGGTCCAGATTAGGGCAGAACCGGCCCTGGCTACATTTCAGGTGTAGTTTGTTTTATGTATGTATGTACTTGCATAGATGTGCACTTGGCCTTCCAATATGGCGCCTAACAAAATCTCGCGGCGCGGTGACGTCATGCGGTAGCCCTCTATAGGGCCTGACTAGCCTTTGGTAACACACTAAACAAATTATCTTTCATTTTTGGTACTTTTTCTGTTTGTGTAGATGGGAAGACATACTGAGAATCCAAATCGCCAACATTTGAAATAATAATTGTTTTGAATTATTTCTTGTCTTATTTAATGAAGGTTGTAATAGAATTAGCCTACATTTGGCTTAAGCTGGATGAGACAAAGACATAATTTTATAGCCATTTGTTAAACAGCTGACAGGGAACGTAATTAACCGTTCCGGGAACGAAATTTTTTTGTTCTAACCGGTTCGGGAACGTCTATTTAATGGTGGAACCCAAAACCGGAAACGTTAAAATTCCGTTTCTGTTCGGAACGAACCAATAGGAAAAAAATTCTGGTTCAAAGCCCTGTATTGCTGTGTCATGGGGGTTAGCGTGGCTCCTTACCATATGCTGCCACACAAGCCATCCAGTTGAAGATTCTTCGTGCTTTCTTCTTGGAGTTCTTCTTGGAGCTGTTTCTGCTTATCTGGTTCAAATACGGGATAGGCCTACTACCACTTGCCCCTGAAATGCTGTTTATCAAAATTTCGCCCGTATCCTCCATTATTCACTCCAGAAAAGTACAAGAGACGCGCGTTTAATAATTACAAACACAGACATGCGCATTCACACGGGACTTGTATTACCACTGGACGTCTGTGTTTTGCCGAAACACAGTAGGTAATTCGCGGCGGAATTATTACTTGGCAAATTACGGACATGGCGCATTCGCACGGGACTAAGAACTCAGACATTCTCTGTAATTATTCCAAATTACCAGAGGTCCACAGGTAATACTTATCCCATGCGAATAGGGCTTATGAAAACAATAAATAAGAGTTATCGTTTGTGCCACATACAGCTAAACTAACAAATCGTTTGTATGCATGAAATAAATACCATGGAAAAACTACCATCAAGGACGTAATACGACTATACGCGTTAGTATAACAATCCGTGTCAGCTAACTTTGCAAATCATGCTAACTTAGCAAAACCTACATTGTGGTCCGTATCATCGGTTATGCTCTCGCTGCCAGGGTGTACACTTGTTAAAACGACAACACTGTCCTATCTGAAAATGTAATAAATACATAATGTTATCTTACCTATTGAGTAGAAACAGGGCCACCATTGCATGGTAGGCTATCTATCCGTTGCTTTGAAATGGCTGGAGTGGTCCCTGCGCATACTGTACGCGCAAGGGTAGGGGCGGGGGGGTTTGGGGTCACGGGCTTCAGTCTGATTGACGTGTCAGTATCCAATCATTTTGAGGTGGTTACCTCGATAGGATTTGATGGCGTTTTTCCTTTATTTTACACTGTAGACTGGATTAAAATATTTCGTTTTTGGGTCAAACCTTCTATTGTACTGCTTGCAACATGGGTGTGAGGAGCTTTTCAAACAATATGGTAAAAAATACTCCTGAAAAAAATCTCGTACCCCACCTTTAACTTTGTTTAATCATCATCATTATGTTTATACACTGGCATCGAAGGAAAAAAACCCAAAACATAACTAACCATCAGTTATGCAGAGTGTAAAGAAGAGTCTTATGTTGATTATATATTAAAATGACACTGTCGTATTACGTACAATGTGAAAGAAAGCCTGTTTGCTGTTTATTTACAATGACAAAAAAAAAAAAAGGGCAGTTAGTTGATTTTAGTCCCATGTTGGTCGTACAATCGATCACTCATCCGTCTTCAGTAAGCCCTTTATTCAGGTCAGGGTTGAGGTGGATCCGGAGCCTGTAATGAAGCAGGAATACACCCCTGTTGGAACGCCAGTCCATCGCAGGACACCCCCACACACACACACACACACACACACACACACACACACACACACACACACACACAGCATTCATATACTCATTTGTGGATAGGGCCATTTCGAGTCACGTGACAGGAAACTAGGGTTGCTTTAGTTCCTGGTAAATTTGACATTTCAAACTGCACGGTACCATTTCACAAATTTCAGTAGTTGACATTCCTGCATCACCGCTTTTTTCACTACATTTTGAAATGTTATTTCAGTTCACGCTTTTGCTCACCCTTTAAAGTGCATATCACGGGTAAATTCAGGAGCGAGAGCAATGTAATTCTCCTATTTTATATTAAACTTTGGTCAAATATCTGTAACATTCTGCATTCTCTGCAATTTTTTTACCTTGCGCAATACCAGAAAAATTCAGTTGAAATCGAGCCATTTGAAGCAAATTGGTCCGCCTCTGAAAAAACTCGGCATTTGGATTTCCCAGGAAACGTTGAGTTTCGTGACGTCGCGTGCGGGATGCCTCCTTCTGAATCCTACGTCAGCGCTGGTTTGTTTATAAGAAAACGACCTGGTGGTTTTCTGCAAATTTCTTCAACGTTATCGCGTAATTATTAAAATGGTTAACTAGAGCTGGCGATATGGCCTAAAAAAAATCTCCGATTTTTTCACAAAAAATCTGATTTTCGATTTTAATCGATTTTTTCCCCCTACTAAAATTGCCTTCCACCGCGCCCCATTCTTATCATAAGGCACACAGTTCGAAAATGCATCCAGGACGGTTGCTTGCTTTACTTTGGATGGTGCGCTCGTGCTGCGGCTGTGTTCATTCCGCTGGGAGCAGCACTTCTCCCGCTCCGCTGCGTGCTTCTGTTTAAGGTGTTGGAATAAATCCGTCATCCTGCTTCCTTTGGAAGCAACCGTTTTCAAACACACCTTACAACGAAGACTTGTTTGGTCTGCATCCAACGCTGCAAAACCGAACCAATTCCAGATCACGGAGGAAGTTCCTCCTTTCTTGGGCGCAAGTTGTGGCTTTCCCCCAATCGCTGCCATGTTGTTTGTGTGTGTCTATGGCAAGCGTGCGGGAGGAGGGCTATAGTGTCAGTGCCCGATCCGTCCCTGCTGCCCGATCCGTTCTGCACACGCGCAGAGGGGAGCGTCGGTGGCGGAAGTTAAAACTAAGAGAAAACCGATTTTCATAAAAACACATCGTCCTTAACTGTAAATTCGAAATAATCGATAAAATTTATTTATCGCCCAGCTCTATGGTTAACAGATGTATCGTAGGAGAGTGTAGCAACACCAATCTTGATGGGATTAGTACTCATCGTTTTCCAAAAGACCGGGCAATGAGAGAGAAATGGGAGCGCTTGGTCTACACAGGCTGTGCACTGAAACCGTGCAAAGCTCTCGCAGCCTGCTGGCGCTTCCGCAGGTAACGTCACGGATCTGGCTCCAGACTCCCTTGGGATTTTTCCAGACACGTTTTGTTATTTTATTATTTTCTGCTGTAGACAGATGGCCTTGTGCAAAATTACCCTTCTGGATGAGTGTGTAAAGGGACATACTTTCATATAAAAAAAAAACGAAATTGGTCCAGAATACGCACTTTAAGCCAGCAGCTCATGCACTAACACTAACAGTGTTCACTAACAGTGAAGAGCTCTCCCGCTGCCCTGCCACACCACTTCCACTTATCTATCTAGCCAAGTTTTGGAAGACACTATGGATTCAGCAACTGCTGAACAAATTAGTGACATAAGATTGCTGAAACTTGTCGAGAAACAAGGCTGTCTGAGGTTTGATGATTAAGAGATTTTTGCTTTTAGAGCAAGTGATAGTCGAGACGTGGTGTCCTCTTCTACACCTTTGTGCAAATGGTGCCTAGTTTGAAATCTCCGGGATAGTGTTTTAGTGTAAACAGGCAAAAACGGACACGTTTGGAAACGATGACGCAGACACCCACGTTCGCATCACGATTGGGTTTCGTCAGTCACGATACATCCTTCCCTGATTCGTCGCGCTCCTATCACATGACCATTTCCTGGAAGAAAACAAATGGAATCAGCTGTTTATACCAGCACGCACATGAAAGGTCGCATTTTCAGGCATGTTAGTACAGACGGAGATTATTTCTGACACGGAGCTAAAATGCTCATCTGGACGGAGGTCGGTTTCCTTTTCAAATTAAAATGTATAACCAGAATAACAAAGCTGTAGAAATAATCTAAGTCAAATATTTGTAAAATTAGCTTACTTATAAATCCTTCTTTCTATGCCCGTCACCCACAGACAAACAGAAGCAAGAAATTTTCACTCATTTCAAACAGTGTTTACACAATACAACTTTTGAGATTTACACGAAGTAACTTTAAAAATGCACATTGATAAAACTTGCTGAATTCGTGCTGAGTTTATCTCAAGAAGAAAAGAAATATATCACAATGAAAAAATAACTTCGTTCCGCCCGAATAAGTTCCAAATCTGTGCTCAAATCAGAATTTAAGGGAGTTGTACTCAATAACGTACAATATGACTCGGGTAGTCAATGACATGGACAGGCTTTAATTTTCAAACAAATTTTGCATACACTGTACACACACAATCTTGCCTATAAATACCCGGGGGAAATGATGGGAAAATTGTCATTATTGAAGATGCCACGCCTAAGCCAAAATCAACGTGAACAGGCCATCGGGATGTTGCGTGCCGGAAGTACACAGACAGAGGTCGCCCGGCACTTCGGTGTTCATCATTCGACCATTTCCCGTTTGAGTCAGCGTTACAGACAGACAGGGAGCACCAGGGATCGTCCACGCCCTGGTCAGCCTCGAGTCACGACGCCAGTTCAGGATCAGCACATCAGGCTAGCTCACCTCCGTGACAGATTCCTGACACCCTCGGTCACTGCTGCTGAGACCCCTGGACGACACAGACCCAGAATCTCCAGCATGACGGTCCGAACATGGACCAACTGTCACTTTGAATTTTTTTATTGTGAATTAATTCTTGAGTTTGACAATAAATGTCCTTTATCGATGTTTCAAGATGTGTGTGCATTACATACAATATCATAAATTTCAAATATATGCATGGATCTAAAGTGATATCGTGTTGAATTCCATTGTGCGTTTTCAAAGTTACTTAGTATATTAATTTCGTCAGTTTGTATGAATGTTTATTTATTTATATACTGCACTGGTACTGAACTAGTACTGTTACTATGCCAGGTACCACGGGCGATTGCTCTAAGACAACGAGGGAGGCTTCAGCCTCCTCTAAAAATGACGAACATCGTGTAGGATGAATTACGCTAGGCTTATGTTATAGCCGACCTTATAACATTGCTATTTCAGATCCAGAATCATAGAAATATATGTGCTCAACCCAACTACAGTGCGAAATCATTCCGTTATAACTTTAATGTGTGCGTGAGTTTTTCCCCCTCGTGACAGTGCGATGCAGCGCAGCCTCAGTGCACTTCAATGGCATTTGGGAGCTCTGCGCTTTTCAATCTCAAAATGCAAGACGGTTATTGGACAAATACTGTGAAAACGCCCGCCCACGGAGTCCCACGGACTCCCAGCCTCAGTGGACTTCAATGGCATTTGGGAGCTATGCGCTTTTCAATCTCAAAATGCAAGACGGTTATTGGACAAATACTGCGAAAATGCCCGCCTACGGACTCCGAGCCTCACAGTGGGAGGGACATGGCAGTGTCCGCGAGGAGACTGGTGATTGGTGAAAGCGGCCGGATATTTTCTTTGATTGACAGCTCGTTTCAACTATACAGTAGACAGGCAGCGGTGAATTTCAGTTCAGTCCCATGCGGATTCGCAAGTGCTGTGGTGTATTGTAAGAGATCAGCTTACATTTCGATTTCATTCATTACATACGGTTTCTACCAGCTTTTTTAGTTTGTATATATTTTCATTGTAAATAAAGTGTAAATATAGTGTTGTCAAGTTTGCTATCTTAGTTCCAGAAATTTTGTTTATTTGAGTGACTGAACTTGAACTTGATGGGGCTAGTCAGCTAGCAAGAAAGCTGCGCACGGATGCCAAGCATTGCTGATTTAATTTTGGCGAAGCCATTTGCCAGTCTTCCTTTCGAGGAAAAAATTAAAATTAAAGAGCAGGGTAGACCAACGCCTCAAATTGACTTGGTGAAAAAGGTAGGGAATAATACTCGTTCCTTTCAGCTCTCCTGGTACGAGAAAGTGAATTGGCTAACAGCAAGTGACCCACATCAACAACAGTAAATAGGCTACTTTAGTAATATGTCATGGATGGACCAAAAATATAGAATCTATTTAAAATGTTTATGCTGAGTATATTATATTGGAATATATATTTCTCTGGATATGAATTAAACACAGCTACAATTTGGAAAACATTTTTAAACAAAAACACAGCCGAGAACATTTCACACTACAGACCTGGATTAAAAGTGAAGGGTTATCAAAATTGTCAATAAAACATCTCATCTCATCTCATCATCTCTAGCCGCTTTATCCTTCTACAGGGTCGCAGGCAAGCTGGAGCCTATCCCAGCTGACTACGGGCGAAAGGCGGGGTACACCCTGGACAAGTCGCCAGGTCATCACAGGGCTGACACATAGACACAGACAACCATTCACACTCACACCTACGGTCAATTTAGAGTCACCAGTTAACCTAACCTGCATGTCTTTGGACTGTGGGGGAAACCGGAGTACCCGGAGGAAACCCACGCGGACACGGGGAGAACATGCAAACTCCACACAGAAAGGCCCTCGCCGGCCCCGGGGCTCGAACCCAGGACCTTCTTGCTGTGAGGCGACAGCGCTAACCACTACACCACCGTGCCGCCCTCAATAAAACATTTCTCAGTCAAAATAAGTAAAATATAGGGAAAGTGTCAGTGAATGAAATGTGTGGCACCCAGCTCTGTGTTTGGCTCCCCAAGGTCAGTGCTTGTGCCTATTCCAGAACACTCTGCTGTTACTGCTGAGGTTCCTGACAAAGAGCTGCTTTCAATAATGATCAATTTTTAAACAACATGCCACAATTTTAAAATATAAAATGTTAAAATATACCCCCCAACACCACCATCATGTATATTGGACAGTAGGCTAATGGGCCAAAAGAACCTGTTATTTCACAGTTTGTGACCCTGCCAACAATCAGCCAGATCAGAGGCAAGAGTATGGGCAAAATTGATGTTTTTTCTTTTAAAATCTGGAAATATCGTAACCGACCAGCCTCCCCTGTTTGAAAGACTACCAGCCGCCACTGCCAGGTACTGTACCAAGCCCAAAATGTTGGTACCGAACCAACCCTACCAGGGCTCGACATTAAGGACTGCCGGATTGCCCGGGACAAGTGAAACATGCATTCGGGCAAGTGGGATATGTCCCCAACATGCCTGACCGGGCAAATTGGAATGCGCATATATTACAAACTAGCACCACAAAAATTAGGCTTTTTGATCTTTTATTTCAGTTCCTAAAAGCGTCCCTCACTACGTATCCGCCATTATGTCTTGGCTGTTTTCTTAGTCTCGGTTTCATTTACTACTTTGCAAGTTATTTTATATACCCCTGCTGTTGTAGTGTGGTACGCGTACTGTTTATAGACCCCTTGTGCATGACATCACGCATAACATGATAGTTATACGGTAGCTGGGGTCAGACAGACACTGTCTTTCGAGCAAGCAAGGCTTGATCTGTCTTCAATATGGTTCATTTTTGCGTGGTTTTTGCTTGTTCAAACAGAGAAATAGATTAAAGGCATTACCGTCTCCCCGCTATCAAGAAAAATGTTAACAAATAGAAGCAAATGCTTCAAGAACAACGAGGAAATGAGTGTTTAAAGAATACGAGGAGAGGAGCTCAGCCTGCAAACTCCAGAGAAATTCACTATTGTATTTAAAATGTATTTTACAAAAAACAGAAAGTCGGAAGTGAGGATGAAAGAGTTTGCTTCAGAATCTCATTTTATTAATTTTTTTCTGCTCGCATTCGAGTTTGCTCCTTCATGAAATTGCTATTGTCCGTTACAAGGAAAAAGTAACCAATAACCAAACTTCAACTCAATGTGTGAGCTTCATTTTATGTTGCAATTCACAACTATTCTATGGTTTTCCGAAAAGAAAAAAAAAAAGTCGCACTCGCAAAAGGGGGCAAGTGATAATATTGGGGGGGCAAGTGGAAATTAACCCCCACTTGCCCCCCAGGGCAAGTGGGTTTAAAAGTTAATGTCAAGCCCTGCCTACAGGAAACCCAAACAGAAATGGGGTGAACACACAAACTCCAAAGACAATAACCTGAGCCCAGGATCGACCCATGGAGTCTGGAGCTGTGCCACCATGTGTATCAAACTCAGCTGTAATCCCACGCACAAAAATGGCGAACTGGACGGTATTTGTGATGTCTGTTGTCTCCTTCAGTGTTTTCTCAATGTCTTGTGCCATGTCAGTGATCCGATTGGAGACGGTTCTTCGAGACAAACTGACACTTTGGAAAAGTTTCACTCTGTCCGGTGCGAGCAGTTCCGCGGCAGCGACAAGGCACTCCTTCACAAACTCCCCTTCTGAATGAGGTTTCAGTTTCTTAGCGATTAGCTCACTGACCACAAAACTAGCCTGTGTAATGTTTTCTTGGTTACCTTGAGGTCTTGTGAATGTTGCTTGTTGGGCGCCGAAGAGCGTTAATTTTATCCACACGCGCTTGTCCTTTCAGCTCGTCCAGCTTGGCGTGTTTGGTGCTGTAATGACGCACCAGATTAGTCTTTTTCATCACTGCAAGTGCTTCCCCACAAACTAAGCAAACTGGCTTGCCTTTTACTTCTACGAAAAAAGAACCGTTTGTCCATTTTCCCTGAAAAGCGCGACATTCCGCATCTACCTTTCTCTTCTTCATACTCGCCATGGTGTGTTTTGGTGAAATCGTTAAACAGTCTGTGTATGCCTGCTAAATGACGTGACGTGACCGCGCATGATCACAATCTGCTCGTGTGGGGTTCAGGACCCTGACCTTGGCCCGGAAAGACAACCACTCACCTATTTTATTAATTGCAGTCTCATTGTTTCTCATCTCATCTCATTATCTCTAGCTGCTTATCCTTCTACAGGGTCGCAGGCAAGCTGGAGCCTATCCCAGCTGACTACGGGCGAAAGGCGGGGTACACCCTGGACAAGTCGCCAGGTCATCACAGGGCTGACACATGGACACAGACAACCATTCACACTCACATTCACACCTACGGTCAATTTAGAGTCACCAGTTAGCCTAACCTGCATGTCTTTGGACTGTGGGGGAAACCGGAGCACCCGGAGGAAACCCACGCGGACACGGGGAGAACATGCAAACTCCGCACAGAAAGGCCCTCGCCGGCCATGGAGCTCGAACCCGGACCTTCTTGCTGTGAGGCGACAGCGCTAACCACTACACCACCGTGCCGCCCTCATTGTTTCTGATTTAATTTATATATATATATATATATATATTTTTTTTTTTTTTTGGTGTGTGTGTGTGTGTGTGTGTGAGAGAGTAATTATGAAATTATCTTGCGGGCCAGATCAAACGGTCTCGCGGGTGGTATACGGCCCGGAGGCCGGACGTTCCCCACCCCTGCTTTACACGCTCAGATCTCTAACGCTATGAAAGGGCACTCATGTCACATTATGACACACAAAAGTGATGATGAATGCTAAACCGCAAAACAACACACTCGTATCGATCTGACTCATAATCTCTCAATAAAACTCTCCTCACTAACCAGGAGCAAATAAGAAGTGCACAAGTCCCACATCACAAAGGAAATAATCAGTCAAATCAGGGCTCTAAAGTACATTCCTTTCACTAAAATAAATAAATAAAAATTACAGGATTTACCCAGACAACAGGGTCAGACTGATTTGACTGTCTGTCACAAACGAACAACTCTGAGTCATCTTTCACCTCCCACAGACGTCCTTCGCACTGAAAACGTGTCCCTCCCACACAAAACAGACTGCAGATCAATTAAAACCCAGAGAAATTGGATCTATTTAAGCTGTATCAAAAGCGGCTCGGGTTTCAGGAAGATAACGACAATGCCAGACGTCTCTTCAGTCGAGCAGACCGATTCAGCCGTGAGAAGAAATAAACTCCACAGGCACGACACCAGACGTGGCTAGACTGGGTTCACTGATAAACTTTCCTGTTTGCACAGCCACCTCGACACGCCACAGAATGAGCTCGTGGGCTCTTTCACAGATTCTACTGACTTTGAACTTTTGCACTGAGCGTGAAACCCACGCCAAGAGTGTGGTGTGACACAGCGAGCTTCCGAAAGCAGATACACACAGCAACACAGTGCAGATATCCTCTGCTGCTGGGCCAAACAGGATGTGAGACTGATGATGGAGGACACAAACAGGTGCAGAGGCTCATGTTAAAAAAAAAAAAAAACAACAGAAAACAAGCACAAGGCTTTAGATTTGCCGCCACCAGTTAAAAATATTATGAATGAAGTTTCCTGACATTTAAAAGAAGCCTGGCCTTAGGACTGAAAAGTCACGGAATTCCTGTTAGCAAAGAAATTTCGTCAAACAGCAATATTATGCACAGAAAATAAGAAGGCCACTCAAGTTTTTTTTTTTTTTTTAAAAGAAACAAATAAATGTGACAATTTTTTTTTAACACGACAATTTTATATAATTTTCGTACTTTTTATTATACGCTTTAGTGTTTTGTAAGCTGTATCAGTGTTGTAGTCGAGTCACTGAACCTTGAGTCTGAGTCCAGTCTTGAGTCACGTCAAAGTCATTAAAAATTTTGAGTCGAGTCCGAGAACAAGACTCCAACCGCGCCATTTGACGGTGTCTGTTTCAGCCGCATTAGTTTGTTCCTGAACGTGACGTATGAACAGGTGAATGTGCATTCTCTTTGTAAGCGAGTGTGAAGTATTCTGTTAGCCTAGTAAACTAGACCCACCCGCCTAGCGGCCAAAAATATTTTTGCCTACGAGTGGGTCTAGCCTCGCACCATATAAACAAAACACCCCGGGCATCAAATCGTGCCCGCCAATCACAACGCAAGGTTTTTGTTTGGATTCTTTGGGCGGGCTTTTGCAGGAGTGACGACAAAGCTGCGCGACGCTGGAGAAAGCACAACAGGAAAGATGGCTACGGCTAGAGAACAGCGCGCGTTTGACTCCGCTTTGGAATCAGTTTTAGAAGAATTAGACTTGGAGTTTTCGTTGAAACATGAGCAGGAAGAGGCTCTCCGCTCATTCCTTTTCAAGAAGGACGTTTTCGCTGTTTTGCCGACCGGCTATGGCAAAAGTCTGATCTACCAGCTGGCTCCGCTCGTAGCCAAAAGGATGGGGCTAGTTTGTGCAGTACGAAGAATTAATAAACAGCTTTGAAACATTATTTTTGATTGTTTCTTATTTTCCCGTTATTTTAAATTTAAGGGAAATTATTTCACCAAACACCACTAAATAAAAATAAAAACTCAAAAACAGTTTAAGCAAACCCTTGAAAAACACTTGAAAAAAAATAAGAGTTAAGTATGTGGTACAGACTCCAAACTTGTGGTCATTATCTCCAAACTTCTTAATATCTAGAACCTGTTTATTAATTAATACGCATTTTGAAAAATTATTTATTTCAAGGCCTCCCCCACTGCTTTCTGTCGCTCTGACTACGTCATAGTCACTGTTGCGCTGATTGGTCAGAGCGTTGGCCTATACGCACAGAGACAGTTTGAAAGACAGCGGGTTGTTCCTCCCACCCCCTTCGGAAATGTCTACGAGCGAGGCCAGACTAAATATTCACATTTAGTCTGGCTTGCCAGGCTAGTATTCTGTCAGAGATGATTGAGAGACAGACGCAAGTGCAGAAGGTGGGTTTATTAATACAAGTGAAGACAAATAAACAATCCAGAACGGCAGGCAAAACTGTAAAATGGTGAAACAGGCAATAGGTCGAGCGAGGCACAAACAGGCTATCGTAGACTTGGCAGAATCAAAGACGAGAAACAGGAAATCAGGGATCAGGAATCCAAACAAGGAAATAAAGCTCAGTAATGTGCCAGCAATGCAACTCAATACTTCGCAAAGCAAGTGTGTTTTCACAGTTTTTATATCAGCGTGCTGATTGCGCCTTACTCCTGTGCAGGTGTGAGTCGTTTACGGCGCGCACAAGAGAGTCCGCTTGGTGCACGCGCTGTCCGGAGTGCGCCCAAGAGTCTATCTGATGCATGCGCCAAGGCGTACAGGTGTGACACGGACACGAAATTAGTACAAAAATTAATGCAGATCTCATCTCATTATCTGTAGCCGCTTTATCCTGTTCTACAGGGTCACAGGCAAGCTGGAGCCTATCCCAGCTGACTACGGGCGAAAGGCGGGGTACACCCTGGACAAGTCACCAGGTCATCACAGGGCTGACACATAGACACAGACAACCATTCACACTCACACCTACGGTCAATTTAGAGTCACCAGTTAACCTAACCTGCATGTCTTTGGACTGTGGGGAAAACCGGAGCACCCGGAGGAAACCCACGCGGACACGGGGAGAACATGCAAACTCCACACAGAAAGGCCCTCGCCGGCCACGGGGCTCGAACCCGGACCTTCTTGCTGTGAGGCGACAGCGCTAACCACTACACCACCGTGCCGCCATTAATGCAGATATAAATATCTTATGCCAAATTATTATGGCATCCTCGTCTTCAATTTACGAGTCCGAATGCAGTTAATGCACGAGTCCGAGTAATCAGTGCTCAAGTCCAAGTCGAGTCACGAGTCCTTAAAATTAGGGCACGAGTCGGAGTCCTGGATTCGAGTACTACACGCCTGAGCTGTATTACAAAAGCTGCTAACAAACAAGAATTTTTAGACGTTTACCTGCAGGAATGTTTCCTCAAATTTCACTTTCAATGGAACTCTAAAGGACAATGGTTGAACTCAGTCTATCAACATTTATGCAAAATATGCATATATATTTGCAAATCAGTAATTAATCCTCCAAACATTTTTAAAAGTTAAAATCTGGGGTGTTTCACAGTCAGGGTACACAAGTTTGTGTCACGAACATCAAAAAATCAAGCTTGACTTTTTGGCACAGCTTGTGAACTACAGTAAATGAGGCCCTTGGCTGTGCCATTTATCGTAAATTCCCAGTGCTGTCAGTGGTAAGAATTTGTAACTAGACTACAAACAGCACTGTGCTGTTACCTGGTTAATGGTGAGAGTACCAGAGAGGACAATTTTTCACAGACAAACATCATGGTTTTTGTTGGTAACCACTGTAGCTCATTTTAAGGATTTAAGTGTATAACATGGTGGTGTAGTGGTTAGCACTGTCGCCTCACAGCAAGAAGGTCCTGGGTTCAGGCCCAGCGGCCGGCGAGGGCCTTTCTGTGTGGAGTTTGCATGTTCTCTGTGTGGGTTTCCTCCGGATGCTCCGGTTTCCCCCAAAGACATGCAGGTTAGGCTAATTGGTGGCTCTAAATTGACCGTAGGTGTGAATGGTTGTTTGTCTCTGTGTCAGGCCTGTGATGATCTGGCGACTTGTCCAGGGTGTACCCCGCCTCTCGCCCATAGTTTTGTGGGCAGCTTTACTGGCAATAATTCTTCAAGTATGAAATGAGGCTCCAACTGAACTATTCAGGGGATGTAAGGTAGCTTAATATTAGGACTGGCAACCTCTTCAAACGAGACCAAATAAGGCTGAAACATAAAAAATGGCCAAAAATGGGATTACTTAAAGTGCATATCCTGGACCAATTTTATGTTTTTTTTATATGAAAGTATGTCCCTTTACACACTCATCCAGAAGGGTAATTTTGCACAAGGCCATCTGTCTACAGCAGAAAAAAATAAAATAACAAAACGCGTCTGGAAAAATCCCAACAGAGTCTGGAGCCAGATTCGTGACGTTATCTGCGGAAGCGCCAGCAGGCTGCGCGAGCTTTGCACGGTTTCAGTGCACAGCCTGTGTAGACCAAGCGCTCCCATTTCTCTCTCGTTGTCCGGTCTTTTGGGAAATGATGAGTACTAATCCCATCATGATTGGTGTTGCTACACCCTCCTACGATACATCTGTTAACCATTTTAATAATTACGCGATAACGTTGAAGAAATTTGCAGAAAACCACCAGGTCGTTTTCTCGTAAACAAACCAGCGCTGACGTAGGATTCAGAAGGAGGCGTCCCGCAGATGATGTCATGAAAATCGATGTTTGCCGGGAAATCCAAATGCCAAGTTTTTCAAAGGCGGACCAATTCGCCTCAAATGGCTTGATTTCAACTGAATTTTTCTGGTATTGCGCAAGGTAAAAAAATTGCAGAGAATGCAGAATGTTACAGATATTTGACCAAAGTTTAATATAAAATAGGAGAATTACATTGATCTTGCTCCTGAATTTACCCGTGATATGCACTTTAACCCCTTCAATGCCCTTGGACGAGTCACGTACGTCATGAAATCTTTTACCGCTGTGTCTTATGACATACGCTACTCGTCATAAACTCCTCCTTTTATGTACTATACATGGTACGTTGGCCCAGTGGTTAGTGTGTCTCGTCTCGTCTTGTCTTCATCTGCTTATCCACGGCCGGGTCGTGGAGGCAGCAGTCTAAGCACAGAAGCCCAAACTTCCCTTTCCCCAGACACCTCGGCCAGCTCCTCAGGAAGAACACCGAGGCGTTCCCAGGCCAGCCGAGAGACATAGTCCCTCCAGCGTGTCCTGGGTCTTCCCCGGGGCCTCCTCCCAGGGGGACATGCCTGGAACACCTCCCCAGGGAGGCGTCCAGGAGGCATCCGAAAGAGATGCCCGAGCCACCTCAGCTGATTCCTCTCGATGTGGAGGAGCAGCGGCTCTACTCCGAGCTCCTCCCGAGTGACTGTGCTTCTCACCCTATCTCTAAGGGAGCGCCCAGCCACCCTGCGAAGGAAACTCATTTCGGCCGCTTGTATCTGCGATCTTGTTCTTTCGGTCATTACCCAAAGCTCATGACCATAGGTGAGAGTCGGAATGTAGCTCGACCGGTAGCTTCACCACGACGGACCGGTAAAGCGACCGCATCACTGCGGAGGCTGCACCGATCCGCTTGTCGATCTCACGCTCTATCCTTCCCTCACTCGTGAACAAGATCCCGAGATACTTAAACTCCTCCACTTGAGGCAGGACTTCTCCACCAACCTGGAGAGGGCAAGCCACCCTTTTCTGGTCCAGAACCATGGCCTCGACTGTATGAACAACTGACTTTTTTTCCCCGTTTCCGGTTGAGAATACGCCGTGTGCATTCTGGCTGCCGCTTCTCACCGGAGCTTCTTATTTTATTTTATTTTTCTCTTTTGTTTTTATTTTTTGTGTTTGTGTAGTTCGATGTTTGTTTTTGTTTTGAGTGTTTTGTCCACCGGTTGTAGTGTAGCTCCGCACCCAGTTTTGGGCGTCGGTTCCCTCCAGGCCTTGGTTTGCCGTGGGTGATGCCTGTGCTCCTAGCTATGGACTGCAGTGAGCTCATTGCTCATTTTAACATCGGGGTTGTCCAGCGCTCTGTGCAGCAGTGCTTGGCATGATGTTCCGAGCGATGTTGGCTGGTGGCGTTACGGCGGCTGTGCAGGCGGTTTGGGACATACCAGAACTCTGCGTGGTGGTGTGTCTGTGCTTGCTTTGTGGATCCGTGGCGCGGTGTTCCAAGTGATGTTGCCCGGCGGCGGCACAGCGGCTGTGCTGGCAGTGTGGGACTTGTTTTCATGCGCCTTTTGGTGGGACTGGGGCTGCTACACCATTGGAATGACATCCTGACCTTTATTTGGTGGACTTTTTTTTTTATTCCCTATAACTGTAAAGCGACATTGGGTTTTGAGAAAGGCGTTATATAAATTGAAATTCTCATCTCATCTCTAGCCGCTTTATCCTGTTCTACAGGGTCACAGGCAAGCTGGAGCCTATCCCAGCTGACTACGGGCGAAAGGCGGGGTACACCCTGGACAAGTCACCAGGTCATCACAGGGCTGACACATAGACACAGACAATCATTCACACTCACATTCACACCTACGGTCAATTTAGAGTCACCAGTTAACCTAACCTGCATGTCTTTGGACTGTGGGGGAAACCGGAGCACCCGGAGGAAACCCACGCAGACACAGGGAGAACATGCAAACTCCGCACAGAAAGGCCCTCGCCAGCCACGGGGCTCGAACCCGTACCTTCTTGCTGTGAGGCAACAGCGCTAACCACTACACCACCGTGCCGCCCCTAAATTGAACTTATTGTTATTATTATTATTGTACTTCAGTAATACTTGATCCATTCCATATAATCCACTTTGGTACCCTGACTGTGACACAGCCCATCTATACCTGTGTAATTTGTCCTTTTTCAGAATAAAAAAGTGCCTCTGTTTTTACCCGAACAAATACGCAAGCCAACATTTTGTGAGGAATACATAAGTAATGGGAAAAACTTGGGGAAAATGGGAAAACCATGGCCTTATGGTTAGAGAAGCAGCTTAGGGCCCAAAAGGTTGCTGATTCGATTTCCTGGACCAGCAGGAATGGCCGCAGTGCCCTTGAGCAAGGCACCTAACCCCCAACTGCTCCCCAGGCTGCTCTGGGTACGTTGTATGTCGCTCTGGATAAGGGCATCGGCTAAACGCCACTAATGTAATGTAACTTTTTACCGTACTGTTGGAAGGTTGGGTAACCCTTCACGGTCAGCCTTTCTCATTCTGTCTCATCCTAAAACCAATACTGTTTGTTTCACATTTGCATATTTTATGCTTTTATTGACCAAATTACCAACTGTCCTTAATAGTGCTTTCAAAGTGTTTTACAGATTTATTTTCCTCGGCGCACACATACATCCTATCTATTTGTATTGTGGATAGAAATTCAGATAAAAAAATAAGTATTCATTTATGTTTTTTCCACTGTCTGGTGGAGAAGCCATGCTGCAAATATGATTGATCTTGATCCACTTAGAATTGAAAAGGATGCTGAAATGTATATATGTATAATAAAAGACATATTCAGACAGATTTGACAGAGAAATATTACATAAACTATAGAAAGTGCATTTGAATAGGCAGAAAAAAAAGATAAATTAAATGGTTAGTTTTCTGGAAATATCGCTTGTTCCACACTCCAGCCCAGGCAGTAATGCACCTTTAAGTTGGAAGAAGAAGAAGAAGAAGAAGAGGAAAGCCCCAAAAATACAAAATAAAAGCAACAAAATATGGAATAAAAGTATCTGATGGTAAGAGAAAAAAAAGTCGTATCTTTTTTTATTTTTCGAGAATTATTATTATTGCATTTTTCACAAATTGCTCCTGACATTTCGCCGGTTTGTTTACATTCTAAGCCAGGGGTGGGCAATTATTTTTTCCATGGGGCCACATGAAAAACAGAAAATTTTGTGGAGGGCCGGACCAAAAAGCTGAACTAAATTCTGCATAATATTAATTGTATTTCTTTATATAAAGCAGTAAATAACATTGTTTTTACAAGCTGCTAAGACTGGTAAGAGTATGGAAAAAACGAGGTTGCCTTACAAAAAATGTCATTTATTCAATCAAATTTCCCAAAACAATGGTTAACAAAATGTGAACGTTTGTACCATTTTTTCAGTCACATTCACCCCAAAACATGATAAAGACATCACAATATTGTCTTTCTACTCCAAATATCAAGCAAGATACATCATATTATAATAATGATGTCCACATTTGTAGTCTAATCACCTCATTTGGTGTTTTTCATTTGGTAATGCCAACTCAAATTGTAGTCTTTGAACACTGCGATCTGCTCTCCGCAAACTAAACACACGGCTTCATCTCTGACTTCAGTAAATAAATACTTAGCAGTCCATGTTTTGTTGAAAGCCCTGCATTTGGCATCTACCTTTCTTCTTTTTGCGGACATTTTGGGGACTAAAGTCTTCTTGTGATCTGCTCGCAACAACTTCGATTCGGTGTAGGTATCAGATCTACAGATCGGCTCGGGCTCCGGCGCCTGCTAGTGACGTCACACGATGTGATTGGCTGGACCGTTTGAAGGATGACGTACAAGTTTGTGGTTGGTCTGGACAAATTACGGAAGTAGTTATCGCGGGATTAGGTTTCGTGGGATTTCATGTCATGCTCATTTCGTGTGCATTGCGTTTTTGTTGAACACAACTTCAAAATAAAAGCAATGCACATTCAGTCCATGCATGAGGTAAAATTAGAAAATATGTTTATTTTGTAATTTCTAATTAACCTTATGCGGGCTGGTCAGAATGAACCAAAGGGCCGGATGCAGCCCGTGGGCCGTAAAATGCCCAGGTCTGTTCTAAGTGGAAATGACTTTGTCAGACGTTTTGTATAAAGTTTTTATTTATCGATTTTGCAAAAAATAAAAATAAAAAAAGTTCCATTTCTCAAAATCCAGTGACTGTGGATAGAATAAGACAGTTATTCCATTCAATCTCATTGTACATGACTTATAGCCAACTCAGCAATACGCGCCTCATCGGCTATCAGCTCATGTACGACTTGATTTCGTGGAGCAACTTAAATATTCAGATGTCCATGGTATTTTTGGACATATTTTTAACACAAACCTTACAATCAGCACATATTCAAGCATGCTAGTTCGAGCATTTAGCTACAAAATCTAACCCTGTGTCCGAAATCACTCCCTACTCACTATATAGTGGACTATATAGTGAGGACGCCATTTTGTAGTGCTGTCCAAATGTATAGTGAGAATTATTACACCCTATACAGTGCACTCAAAGTATCCCACAATGCACCATGAAAAGTAGTGTACAACCATGCAGCGCAACGGAGTAGTGTCCGAAAGTGTTTCTTCATTTTACCAGTGAGCTCACTATATAGGCCGAATCCCATTTCACCCCTTGGACCAACCCCTTGGCCCTTCCCCTCCATTTTGCGCGTTCACGTGAAGGGGTAGGGGTATCCCAATCCCAGTTAACGCGGAGGGGTAGGGGAAGGGGTAGGGCTTCTGTACCCCTCCAAACGGAGATTTTCCTGGAGCTGACTCCGAACGAAGGGGTTTGAGTGATTTCCCACAATGCCATGCGGATTTCAGCGAGATTTCATGCAGATTTCATAAAGATGGCGGTTCCCGCGGCGAAAGATTGTCATAAATGTATTTTCTCCATTATTTACGTGTTTTAAGTTGTTATCCAGAGGAAACACGCCGCTTGATTCGCTTTCGAGCTGAGAATGAGCAGCGATTTCTGAAATCCAAGCTGCTGCTAAAAAGCTTTGGGAGTGAGTATTGTTTTCGGTTGCTTGACTGCGTACGTTTTGTTCTGTTATTCTCGCTTTTATTGTTTACATGAGTGTTCTGACACCTCATTCTGTCGGATGTGGTGCACGAAGCGCCAAAGATATCCCATTCAGTGGTGTTAGTTAACAAATCACACCCTGCCAGCAGAGATTTCTGGCTCTGACTGTAGCGGCTGGTCGCAGCCAATGACGCATTTGGTTGCGTTTTGCTAACGTAAACGCTCACGGAGGTACGCGATGACGTATGCGATCGTTGAAGGGCTATCCCAATACGTAAGGGTTGAATTTCAAGCCCTATCCCTTGTAGCTCAGTTTCAAGGGGAAGGGCCAAGGGGAAGGCGGAGGGGAAGGGGGAGGGGTAGAAATTAGAATTGGGATTGGGCCATAGTCCTCTATATAGTAATTCCCTATATTAGATTAGATTAGATTAGATTAGATTAGATAAAACTTTATTGATCCCTTTGGGCGGGTTCCCTCAGGGAAATTAAGATTCCAGCAGCATCATTACAGATAAACAGAGAAAAGAAATAGAGAAAACTTCTAGATAAATTAAAATAAATTTAAATAAATCTATATAGTGAGTACGGAGTAGTGAACGAGTGGTTTAAGACACAGGGTATCCCTCTGTTTGATTTTTCACTATCCACCATGACACCCTGTGCAAACATCAACATTTAGGCACGCTCTTGTTCTACATTCCCGCCAGCACCTTATGAGTCCTCATCTTACCATTTTTCTGCTCAATTCCACCGACTGATATCAAACAATCTCTCTGTATGTCTCGGAGCAGGCCTTGAGAGATATTGAGCAGCATGTACAGACAAGACAGCATTCTGTAGTACAGCAATGAACTTCAGTCTCACTCCCTCTGTAACTTATTGTGTGTGAGGCGAGACGAGGTGAGAGGAGGCAGAGACGTGTGAGGAATCAAATGGTCGGAGCCAGGGATCGAAGACAGGACTGAAGACTGTGCTAATTCAGAATACTCAATCAGGGAAAGAAAACAGATATGTAGACATCTGCAGAAAAAAAAATCCTGGGGGGGCGGAGGGGAACTAATACAGCTACGATAATACTCAGTGCGTTTACATGCACATAGAGAAAATCGAATTTCTGCCGTTGCTCGTCTGAAATCGAAGTTCTAAATGGCATGTAAACACCTTAGCTCGGCTGAAATTGAACCGAACTTGATTTCTCGCAATCGAGCTACACGACCTAGATTATGCGATTTCTGCCGAGCTACTTAGTGCATGTATATCCTATCGAGCTACGTATTCGAGCTACTTACTTCAGCACCGCCCCTTCCGGAAGTGACGAGTGACGAGACCACAAGCGGGAAACACAACAGCCTCGGTCGGCATGACACTTCACCTTAGCCGCCCACTTTATTAGGAACACTTCTGTTCGTACATACAAACTACAAACACTCTTCTTAGAGTTTAGGGACAGTGTACAAATTAAACATTATCCTTGTGGTAAGGACAGATGTCTGTACCAGGTTATAGCAGTACATGCTAATTTCCGCCTGTAGTCCCTTTGTTTATACTCTTGAATAGCTCTTCTTCATGACGACAACCGGAAGTGTACCAACACGATGGGGCGTGTAGCGCCACCTGTGGGTCGGGTGCACAATGCACCTCACTCAATAGCTCGATTTCACAGTGTGCATGTAGGATTGGATTTCTCTGGCACCCCTGCTGGGACCCTTTGCTCGATTACCGACAGCAGCTCGATTTGGATGCGCATGTAAACGTACTGAGTGACTAGAATTACCGGTAATCATAACCACAATCCCGAACTCCTGATCCACACATGAACTACTGTATAAATATAACTAACTGTTGTATTGGTGATTAAAGAACCTAAATAAGCTATAGCCTAATGGTTAGAGAAGTAGCTTAGGGACCAAAACATTGTCGGTTCAATTCCCTAGACCAGCCAGAATAACTGAAATGCCCTTCAGCAAGGCACCTAACCCCAAGCTGCTCTGGATAAGAGTGTCTGCGAAATGCCTGTAATGTAATGGAAATTACATATAGTATGTATTTTTTTCCCTTCAAAGTAGCCAGCGTTTCCCTTGATGACACTTTGCACACTATTGGCATTATCTTAACCTGCTTCATGAGGGAGTCACCTGGAATACTTTTCAATTAACAGGTGCTTCGTCAAAAGTTAATTAGTGCAATTTCTTGCCTTTTAATGCGTTTCAGCTCAACAGTAAACAGTAAATAATAAAAAATACAATAAATAGCCCTATTCCGCAAATGTAGTAATCCATATTATTTTTTTCACGGTCCGGTTTCCATCAAATCCTGCTCTCTGATTGGCTGGCAAACAGGTCCGTATCCTACGATACGGACCCCGGTTACGGACCCCGGTTACAGACCTCTGGCGACTCGCTTGTTCACAACAACAACAAACATAGTAGCGATTTTTGTCAACATTTATTTTCGCACTTCTCAGGAGAATAGCATTAATTTTACAGCATGGATAGCGATAACGACAGTGTTCACAGCGAAAGCGAGTTTTGCTACCCTGAGGAAGAAGAAATAAAAGAAAACATTTCAGGAGAAAGCTAAAAACCTCTAACTGTTGCTAACGCTGAGCAAAAACATGGCTGAATCCTCATCTCATCTCATTATCTCTAGCCGCTTTATCCTGTTCTACAGGGTCGCAGGCAAGCTGGAGCCTATCCCAGCTGACTACGGGCGAAAGGCGGGGTACACCCTGGACAAGTCGCCAGGTCATCACAGCGCTGACACATGGACGCAGACAACCATCCACACTCACATTCACACCTACGGTCAATTTAGAGTCACCAGTTAACCTAACCTGCATGTCTTTGGACTGTGGGGGAAACCGGAGCACCCGGAGGAAACCCACGCGGACACGGGGAGAACATGCAAACTCCGCACAGAAAGGCCCTCACCGGCCACGGGGCTCGAACCCGGACCTTCTTGCTGTGAGGCGACAGCGCTAACCACTACACCACCATGCCGCCCTGGCTGAATCCTGAATGACTCAATTTTGTATAAATAGGGGACTACATAGGCGGCAGAATGTAGTTTTTTTTCCTGCCATGGAAGTGCACTTGTACACCGAGGAGGAAGCAATTTGCATTACAGCCGTGAATGAGGATTCAAAATGGCGGCTTGGCTCGGTTTTCCCTTTCGGGCGCTTTCGTTTTCTATTAGAATTTGGTAAAGAAAAAAATAAATATATTATTTACCAGCTTAAGGTCGGTCCGTATGGTGAAATACCCTGACCTCGGTCACGATATGGACCTCCCAGCTGGTAAATAACATATATTTATGTCACGAACCGCTCAACCGCTCAATGTTTTTTTTTTATTGCAAAGCATAACACGTCTTGACACAGCAAAGTGAAACCTAAGCCGAGCACCGGCGCGGGGCTAGCAAGAGAACCATGAGTGAAATGATCTACTGTTTGAGTTAGTCTACAACTCTAATCAGAGAGATAGGTTACACAGTGACGGTAGGCTTGACATGCTTGATTATAATATAAAGTACACTATTATATTAAGTTTAAGTTGTTCGTTGATAAATATTGCATTGAATCTGATCTTTACTGTTTCAGCTCACTTAACACATTTTGTACTTTTACACTTTCTGCCTGTTGATGCGTCGCGCTGTCCAATCAGAGGCGGCCAAATTTGCATATTACAGGAAGGATTTCTGGGATAGCATTGAGTTTACAGTTCAGAGGGATCTGGCTTCTTTAGATGCTGTCTTCTTAAAACTGAATAAATATTTAAAAAGAGCCAAATTAGCCAGTCTTCTGAACGGCTCTTTTCAAAGAACGGATCACAAAGATGCGGATCCCATCAAAGAGCCATAAATCCCATCTCTACTATCGCGCCCTGCCCACGCTGGTTCTTTGGGGGAGGAGGGCAGAGGATTCTGGCTGTGCGGGGTGTGGCATTACAGTCTAGCTGCTATCGGTTTTCTAAGCAAAGTCTCTGTTCCAAGTTCCTGGCAGTTTCAAAAGCTTATGAAAAACCTACATCATGTCACAGAGCGTTAATCTCGCGATAAAAAAATTATCGCCGTTAAAATTGAGTCAAGTTAACGCGTTAATAACGCGACATTTTTGACAGCACTAATATATACATTTCACAAAGGAGTCTTGTCATGCTGTATAACAGCGAATAAAACAATCATTAAAATATATTAATGAACTAGATTTTAATTATTATCTTAATCGCCATCATGCAGCAGTAATAAGTTACTATAATACATTCAACTTAGCTTTTTTTTAAAGCCTGAACATTCATCTCTATAACCAAATTTGACTCCATGCCTCCTATTTTTGTGCAGTATCTGGGCTGTTTGGATTAAAATACACAGTTTTTCTTTCCTAATACCCCAACGGCTGATGTGTTTGCATGCCACAGTTTCTTTCTCAACATAGCTTCACCCAAAGACTAGCAGAGGGTTAGACCACAAGCCACAGGTTCACTCCTGAGTGACTGAGTCGGATCAGTGGCTCCAGGCTCTGCTTTCACTTCACTATCTGTTGAGAAAAAAAAAAACAACAACTGCTCTGCAGGGTAAAACCACCAGAGGCTTGGCCCTCTACAGAAACACACCTTCCACCAACACACACTCGGTTCAAAACACAAGAGGCGGTGTCTATATAAAGAATAGCTGTGAAAATGGTTTTAACAACTGCATAGCAAACTACTACTATAGTCAAGAAATATGTCCGATATACATGATATGAATGTTGCATATCTGATCCATACGTATATCTCAGAAGGATCAGAAACCGGTAAGACTTTCCAGGCTTCAAAGAACAGCACCATGCTCAAAAACTGAGCAGCTGGAACAATCCAGGGACTATTCAAGCTTTTTTTTATTTTTTTCCAGTCTAATCTCTATCCACAACACCTACTGTATGTATGCAGTTGGCATACAAAATGCATGTTTTCTGTGCTGGGAATAGAAACTTGTTGGGGCAGATGCTAACTTCCTCTACAACTCCCCATAGGCTTTCATTTTAAGTAAACAGGGTTTTTTTTTTTTGTATATTTCTCAGTACAGGGAAGAGTGTTGAGATTAAACAAAACGCTGGCCAAGTAATGAAACGCTCTCTAAAATCGCAGAACGGATTCAGTATCCATAATGCGTACTGCCTGGTACTTCCAGCTTTGGGTTCATAAAATGTTTAAAAGGAAACAAGTCATCAGCTAACACAAGCAGGTACAAATAAACTGATGGAAAAACTGAGCCAGTTCAGATGTTTGCTTTGCAGGATGCAAGAGGATGTCCGAGTGCACAGGATGGTCTAAAATAACACATTCGGGACTTTTATTTTGAGGGGTTTTGTTCTCTTTTCATGTATTTGACAGACGAGCATGATGGCAGCTTGTCAACCAAATAAGCTTGTGACGTTACAATAATAGTAGTAACTGACAATTAACTGAATAAAACCTCAAAGTTCAAGTTGTTAAGCATCACGGCCTAGTCAGGATAAAACGCAGGCTGATGAATAAACCAGGTGGCACGCCCTCACAGCTCCAGGGTCCACGGTTCGATCCTGAGCTCCAATTACCGTATGTGTGGAGTTTCACACGTTCTCCCTGTGTCCGTAGGGGTTTCCTGTAAGTTCTCCGGTTTCCTCCCACCATCCAAAAACATGCCGGTAGATGAATTGATGAATTGGCTATGCTCAAATGAATGAGTGAGTGTGTGTGTGTGTGTGTGTGTCCTATGACAGACTGGCTTCCTATCCAGGGTGTGTTCCCGCCTCAGGCCCAGTGATACGCTCTGGATCCACCATGACCAGGATAAAGCAGTTATTGAAGTTGAATGAATGAATGAATGAATGAATGAAAGCAGGACTGAAGGAATGAAAGAATGAACAAACAACGTGCAAGTTTAAAACCCTTACATGCCTCATACTTTCACACCCATAGACACACTGCACAGCAGCTGGAAAGCTCTACAGATTAAAGGTTGGTGGTGTTATATAACGTAATCAGGCAAGAGACCAGGGTGAAAGCCTGAGGCACTGTAGCGCTGTGCTCTCTAAACCACAGTGCATCATATATCCATGAAGACAAAGCAGTGGAAAATCACTTACGTGACGATGGTATTTCAGCGTATATGAGTAACACTGAATTCAGAGCTGGAATGTGTATAAATATAAAGGCTAGCAAGGCTGATCTTGCCAAATGACCAAAACTGAGAGTTCATGATGAGCTCTGATGGGTGTGAAGTCAAGTCCTACTGTAGATGTGATGCACTCACAAACAAACAAAAAACAAACATTCATTAATGAAAGCCTATACTTTCCTTGTTGCTGGTGTGGGCCACTCAAAAGTACATCTTTGGTAGCCTGGGCCCGCCCATCCTAAGCGTGACGCAACACGAGGGCCTGTTGCGAGCTTAGTCTGGCCAGGCAAGCTATCTCCAGCTCTTCCAAGCTCCCGAAAAATCGGGAACCAATCAACTTTGAGCATCTCCAACGGCCCTGGGTAGAGGCGTGTTCAAGGCACTGACGTAGTAGAACTGCGACTGGAAGCCATAGATTGTTTACAGAATCTATGCCGGAAGCGCTTCATTCACGCTTCCGCATCTATTACGCATAGATGCTGTATTGAAAGCATTCAACGGGAAGTTCTCATTGAAAACGGAGCAAAGAGCAGCCCTGGAGGTATTTATTGAAAGGAAGGACGTTTTCGCCTTGCTCCCGACCGGCTTCGGTAAGAGTTTAATCTACCGGTTAGCCCCGTCGCGTCGCATACGTCAGAGGAAAGAGTGATGTGATTGGTTTAAGCTTCGTCACAGCCTTTTCTGGCTTCGACCAGTAGCAAACTGAGGCATTTCAGGGAGGCGGGTCAACCACGGGCTCTGGGAAACGGTTGGGCTTACTGTAATATCTTGGCCAGACCAATAGCTCGGAGAGCTTTGAAGTCGCGTTAGCCAGGCTACATCTTTGGTACATTTAGTATGCATTTAGTATTATTCCTAGAACTGTGTATGTAGTGTACCTTTAAAGTGCATATCACGGGTAAATTCAGGAGCAAGATCAATGTAATTCTCCTATTTTATACTAAACTTTGGTCAAATATCTGTCACATTCTGCATTTTGTGCAATTATTTTACCTTGTGCAATACCAGAAAAATTCAGTTGAAATCAAGCCATTTGAGGCGAACTGGTCCGCCTCTGGAAAAACTTGCCATTTGGATTTCCAGGGAAACATTGATTTTCGTGACGTCGCGTGCGGGACGCCTCCTTCTGAATCCTACGTCAGCGCTGGTTTGTTTATGAGAAAACAACCTGGTGGTTTTCTGCAAATTTCTTCAACGTTATCACGTAATTATTAAAATGGTTAACGGATGTACCGTCGGAGGGTGTAGCAACACCAATCTTGATGGGATTAGTACTCATCGTTTCCCACATTGCGCTCAGGTGACAATTCCATATTTCAGTGCAAAATCGCTAGCTGCTAAACTTGGTCTACACAGGCTGTGCACTGAAACCGTGCAAAGCTCGCGCAGCCTGCTGGCGCTTCCGCACGTGACGTCATGAATCTGGCTCCAGACTCCCTTGGGATTTTTCCAGACGTGTTTTGTTTTTTTTTCTGCTGTAGACAGATGGCCTTGTGCAAAATTACCCTTCTGGATGAGTGTGTAAAGGGACATACTTTCATATAAAAAAAAAAAAAGAATTTGGCCCAGGATATGCACTTTAAAGCGTCACCCTCAAAACTACATATGGTTTATTTATGTACAACCCCAATTCCAAAAAAATTGGGACGCTGTGTAAACTGTAAATAAAAACAGAATGCGATAACTTACAAATCATGGAAACCCGATATTTCATCGAAAATAGTACAAAGACAACATATCAAATGTTGAAACTGAGAAATTTTATTGGTTTTTGAAAAATATATGCTCATTTTGAATTTGATGTCAGCAACACGTTTCAGAAAAGTTGGGACAGGGGCAAGAAAAGACTGAAAAAGTTGTGTAATGCTTAAAAAAAACTAATTTGTTTAACTGGCAACAGGTCAGTCAGATGACTGGGTATAAAAAGAGCATCCCAGAGAGGCGGAGTCTCTCAGAAGTAAAGATGGCGAGAGGTTCACCGCTCTGTGAAAGACTGTGTGAGCAAACAGTGCAACAATTTAAGAATAACGTTCCTCAATGTAAAACTGTAAAGAATTTGTGGATCACATCATCTATGGTCCATAATATCATTAAAAGATTCAGAGAATCTGGAGAAATCTCTGTACGCAAGAGACAAGGCTGAAAACTGACACTGGATGCCTGTGATCTTCAGGCCCTCAGGAGACACTGCATTAAAAGCAGACATGTGTCTGTAGTGGAAATCACTGTATGGGCTCAGGAACGCTTCAGAAAACCATCGTCTATGAAAACAGTTCATTCCTGCATCCACAAATGCAAGTTAAAGCCAGATATAAACAATATCCAGAAACACCGCCACCTTCTCTGGGCCTGAGCTCTTTTACAATGGACTGAGGCGAAGTGGAAAACTGTCCCGAGGTCTGACGAATCTCATCTCATCTCATCTCATTATCTCTAGCCGCTTTATCCTTCTACAGGGTCGCAGGCAAGCTGGAGCCTATCCCAGCTGACTACGGGCGAAAGGCGGGGTACACCCTGGACAAGTCGCCAGGTCATCACAGGGCTGACACATAGACACAGACAACCATTCACACTCACATTCACACCTACGGTCAATTTAGAGTCACCAGTTAACCTAACCTGCATGTCTTTGGACTGTGGGGGAAACCGGAGCACCCGGAGGAAACCCACGCGGACACGGGGAGAACATGCAAACTCCACACAGAAAGGCCCTCGCCGGCCATGGGGCTCGAACCCAGGACCTTCTTGCTGTGAGGCGACAGCGCTAACCACTACACCACCGTGCCGCCCGTCTGACGAATCAAAAGTAGAAATTCTTTTTAGAAATCACAGACACCACATCCTCCAGGCTAAAGAGGAGAGGGACCATCCGGCTTGTTATCAGTGCACAGTTCAAAAGCAGCATCTGTGATGGTACGAGGGGGCATTAGTGCACATGACATGGGTAGCTTGTACATCTGGGAAGGCATCATTAATGCTGAATGATATATACACGTCTCAGAGCAATATGCTGCCATCCAGACAAAATCTTTTTCAGAGAAGGCCTTCCTTCTTTCAGCAAGACAATGCCAAACCGCTTTCTGCACATATTAAAACTGCATGGCTCCGTAGTAAAAGAGTCCGGGTGCTAAACTGGCCTGCCTACAGTCCAGACCTGTCCCCCGTTTAAAACATTTAGTGCATTATGAAGCGCAAAATACGACAAAGGAGACCCCGAACTGTTGAGCAACTAAAATTGTATATCAGGCAAGAATGGGGCAACATTTCTCTTTCAAAACTACAGCAACCTGTCTCGTCATTTCCCAAACGTTTACAGAGTGTTGTTAAAAATAGAGGTGATGCGACACAGTAGTAAACACACCCCTGTCCCAACTTTTCTGAAACGTGTTGCTGACATCAAATTCAAAATGAGCATATATTTTTCAAAAAACAATACAATTTCTCAGTTTCAACATTTGATATGGTGTCTTTGTACTATTTTCAAAGAAATATAGCGTTTCCATGATTTGCAAATTGTTGCATTCTGTTTTTATTTACAGTTTACACAGCGTCCCAACTTTTTTGGAACTGGGGATGTATGTTAAATGATTTTAAAGGTGCACTACATGACTCCATGTGAAAGAGACTTAATAAAAGTGCAAGAGACAAGCAAAGGTACAGTTAGTACCTTTCTTTCTGAAAGTATACTACTATGTTTGCATGTTGGGAATATACAAAGAAATGTAGAGCAAAGATGCCTTCAAAAATAATGAAACTGGAAGGGCACTCGGTAGAGTGAAAACCTCCGCCAAGCCACATGTTATCAACATCAAAATCAAATCACTTGAATCCACGATAATATAAAAGCTGTTCATCAAATTTCATCAAAATCTGTTCATTACTTTTTGAGTTACGTTGGGAACAGAAAAAAACAAAACAAAACAAAAAAACAAACAAACCCTGGATCCACATACATATCTGGATTTGCATCAAAATCTAATCAATTGTTCCTTGACCCACGGCTCAGCTTTCCTCAAAATTTCATCAAAATCCGTTCACTACTTTTTGGGTTATATTGAGAACAGACAAAACTAACAAGCAAACAAACAAACAAAAAGCAAACAAATAGAGACAAAAGCATAACCTCCTCCAGCAAGAGGTAATTAAAAGTTTCCATATTTAAAAAATACTTTCAAAACAGCAGTAAACAATAATAAATGAAAAAGTCAATATTTGGTGTGACGATTCTTTGCTTTAAAAAAATAATGATCTAATGTGTGCAGTTTTATTAGGAAATGAATTGGTCTGTTGTTGAGTTTTACTGAGCATCATACAGAAACAAATACAGTTCTTCTGGAGAGTACGACTGTCACACTGGCTTTTTTTTTTCAGCAAAACCCAGCAGCCTTTGATATATTTTTTTTGTCTGAAAAGTGTCTCTTACATCCAGTAATATGCTGCTTTATTGACTGAAATATAAATTAATAAATTTAATTTTGTGCTGGAAAACTAATGTTTGGAAATCTAAAATGTATTAGTACTGACTTGATAATGTAGATGCCATCAAATTAAAATCTGTCACAAAAGTTTGTGCTGAATAATAATAATAATAATAATAATAATAATAAAACAGAGCCTAAGACAGTAGTACAGTAGTGTGTATAGTATATACAGTATTATATACTCGATTACAGTATTATATTATTTACAGTAGTGTGTATAGAATATACAGTATCATATACTTGATTATAGTATTATATTATGTTCAATAGTGTGTATAGAATATACAGTATTATATACACTTGATTATAGTATTATATTATTGACAGTAGTGTGTGTATACAGTATTATATATTTGATTATAGTATTATATTTACAGTAGTGTGTGTGTATACAGTATTATAAACTTGATTACAGTATTATATACTTGATTATAGTATTATTATTTACAGTAGTGTGTATAGAATATACAGTATTATAAACTTGATGGTAGTATTATATTATTTACAGTAGTGTGTGTGTATACAGTATTATATACTTGATTATAGTATTATGTACAGTAGTGTGTATACAGTATTATTATTTACAGTAGTGTGTGTATACAGTATTATAAACTTGATTACAGTATTATATATTTGATTATAGTATTATATTTACAGTAGTGTGTGTATACAGTATTATAAACTTGATTACAGTATTATATACTTGATTATAGTATTATTATTTACAGTAGTGTGTATAGAATATACAGTATTATAAACTTGATGGTAGTATTATATTATTTACAGTAGTGTGTGTGCATACAGTATTATATACTTGATTATAGTATTATGTACAGTAGTGTGTATACAGTATTATATTATTTACAGTAGTGTGTGTGTATACAGTATTATAAACTTGATTACAGTATTATATTATTTACTGTAGTGTGTATACAGTATTATATACTTGATGATAGTATTATATTATTTACGGTAGTGTGTATACAGTATTATAAACTTGATTACAGTATTATATTATTTACAGTAGTGTGTGTATACAGTATTATATACTTGATGATAGTATTATATTATTTACAGTAGTGTGTGTGTATACAGTATTATATACTTGATTATAGTATTATGTACAGTAGTGTGTATACAGTATTATTATTTACAGTAGTGTGTGTATACAGTATTATAAACTTGATTACAGTATTATATTTACAGTAGTGTGTGTATACAGTATTATAAACTTGATTATAGTATTATATTATTTACAGTAGTGTGTGTATACAGTATTATAAACTTGATTATAGTATTATGTACAGTAGTGTGTATACAGTATTATAAACTTGATGATAGTATTATATTATTTACAGTAGTGTGTGTATACAGTATTATAAACTTGATTATAGTATTATGTACAGTAGTGTGTATACAGTATTATAAACTTGATTATAGTATTATGTACAGTAGTGTGTATACAGTATTATAAACTTGATTATAGTAGTATATTATTTACAGTAGTGTGTGTATACAGTATTATAAACTTGATGATAGTATTATATTATTTACAGTAGTGTGTGTATACAGTATTATAAACTTGATGATAGTATTATATTATTTACAGTAGTGTGTGTATACAGTATTATAAACTTGATTATAGTAGTATATTATTTACAGTAGTGTGTGTATACAGTATTATAAACTTGATGATAGTATTATATTATTTACAGTAGTGTGTGTATACAGTATTATAAACTTGATTATAGTAGTATATTATTTACAGTAGTGTGTGTATACAGTATTATAAACTTGATGATAGTATTATATTATTTACAGTAGTGTGTGTATACAGTATTATAAACTTGATTATAGTAGTATATTATTTACAGTAGTGTGTATACAGTATTATAAACTTGATTATAGTAGTATATTATTTACAGTAGTGTGTGTATACAGTATTATAAACTTGATGATAGTATTATATTATTTACAGTAGTGTGTGTATACAGTATTATAAACTTGATTATAGTAGTATATTATTTACAGTAGTGTGTGTATACAGTATTATAAACTTGATTATAGTATTATGTACAGTAGTGTGTATACAGTATTATAAACTTGATTATAGTATTATGTACAGTAGTGTGTATACAGTATTATAAACTTGATTATAGTATATTATTTACAGTAGTGTGTGTGTGTGTATACAGTATTATAAACTTGATTATAGTATTATATTATGTACAGTAGTGTGTGTGTGTGTGTGTGTGTGTGTGTGCAGTACTACAGCAGTGTGATATGGAGTGGAGTGGAAGTGATGCTCCTGTTCACTCCATCCAAGAGAAGTAAATCACAGAGGTGCTCAGAGTCCTGTCCAAAGCTCACACACACACACACCCCAGTGAAAGCAGTGAGTTGTGTGAATGAGTGTGAAGGGGTCCCATGCGGCTGTGTGGCCCCGGGCCCCTTGGCTCCCCCCGGACTCACCTCGGGATGGTGATGCACTTGGTGTTGGCGTTCTGCGTGGTGATGGCTTTCTCCAGCTCGTCCAGCTGTCCCGTCTTCTTCAGCTTCTTCACCAGACTCTTCACCGCCTTCTCGCACCATTTCTCCTCCTGGCTGTTCTGCTCTCCCTTCTTCCAGCCCAGCAGCCTCTTCACGATGGGGGGAGTGAAGGGTAAAATAGACATTCTCAAACTTCAAACTTCGCCCTGTCTGTCTGTCTTTTTCTTTCTCTCTACGCGCACTTTTACACGGAGGATTTAAAAGCTGACTTGAAGTGACTGGATAAGCGATCAGCGCGGCAGGAGAGCAGCGGCGGGCTGAGCGCTCCGGCTCCGGGCTTCACTCTCTACCCGCTTCAGCACACAGCCGCGTGCGCGCTGGAGCACTGCAGCTCGATCCTTCCGCCAAGACAAGTAGTCCCAAACTCATGGCGAACTATTTTCTTCCATTTTTTTTTTTAAAGCAACACACTCACTATATGTCGTCTAGTATCGAGTTGTACCTTTATACGTGTACGTTTGGGGGTGTATTATTCAACACGCGCTATCATCTGAGAGTTTGTTCAAGTTGAGAGTCTTCCGCTACAAGTGCAGTGATGCGGCTCCCTGACGTCTGCACTGAGTCTGCTTCTCATGCAAATCAGCAGCTATATGACCCACCACAGACCCCCAGACTCACAGACACTTGGCCAGTCAGAAAGAAAGAAAGAAAGCACAACTTTATTCGTCACACACTTGTGAAAGGGCGGTACGGTGGTGTAGTGGTTAGCGCTGTCGCCTCACAGCAAGAATGGCCGGGTTCGAGCCCCGTGGCCGGCGAGGGCCTTTCTGTGCGGAGTTTGCATGTTCTCCCCGTGTCCGCGTGGGTTTCCTCCGGGTGCTCCGGTTTCCCCCACAGTCCAAAGACATGCAGGTTAGGTTAACTGGTGACTCTAAATTGACCGTAGGTGTGAATGTGAGTGTGAATGGTTGTCTGTGTCTATGTGTCAGCCCTGTGATGACCTGGCGACTTGTCCAGGGTGTACCACGCCTTTCGCCCGTAGTCAGCTGGGATAGGCTCCAGCTTGCCTGCGACCCTGTAGAAGGATAAAGCGGCTACAGATAATGAGATGAGATGAGATTTCCTCTCTGCATTTAAAGCAGTGAACACACACACACACACAGAGCAGTAGGCAGCCATACTAACAGCGCCCGGGGAGCAGTCAGGCGTTCTATGCTTCGCTCAAGGGCACCTCAACCCAAGGCCGTCCCATATTAACCTAACCGCACGTCTTTGGACTGTTGGGGAAACCGGAGCACCCAGAGGAAACTCACGCAGACAACATGCAAACTCCACACAGAAAGGCCCTCGCTGGCCGCTGGGTTCGAACCCAGAACCTTCTTGCTGTGAGGCAACCGTGCTAACCACTTACACCACCGTGCCAAGATTGTGTATGTCCTGGACGTGTGCATTTGTTCACCCAAACTTTAAAGCATCATAGATTCCTACTCAGTCATCTCATCTCATCTCATCTCATCTCATCTCATCTCATCTCATCTCATCTCATCTCATTATCTCCAGCCACTTTATCCTGTTCTACAGGGTCGCAGGCAAGCTGGAGCCTATCCCAGCTGATTATGGACCAGACGCGCAGCTTGTGAACAGGCAAGGCAGGCAACTGCTTGGGGCCCCCGGCCCAGGGGCCCCCCGAGAGTTGGGGCCCGAGGGCTTATTTATTTAGTTTTTTATTGTTTTTATTGTTCTTTACCATTGTATTTTCATATTTGGAATTTAAAAAACTTTGGTTTCATACAGTTTTCGTTGGTGTCAGATTATTTATAACATATTGGTGATGAACACTGGTCAGAAGGGCCCCCTGGAAATTTTTGCTTGGGGCCACAGCAGACTCTAGAATTGCCTCTGCTATGGGTGAAAGGCGGGGTACACCAGGTCATCACAGGGCTGACACATAGACACAGACAACCATTCACACTCACATTCACACCTACGGTCAATTTAGAGTCACCAGTGAACCTAACCTGCATGTCTTTGGACTGTGGGGGAAACCGGAGCACCCGGAGGAAACCCATGCGGACACGGGGAGAACATGCAAACTCCGCACAGAAAGGCCCTCGCCGGCCGCTGGGTTCGAACCCAGAACCTTCTTGCTGTGAGGCAACCGTGCTAACCACTTACACCACCATGCCAAGATTGTGTATCCCATGTATGCCAAGAAGCACTGTCACCTCACAGCAAGAAGGTTCTGGGGTCGAGCCCAGTGGCCAGCGGGGACCTTTCTGTGTGGAGTTTGCATGTTCTCCCCGTGTCTGTGTGGGTTTCCTCTGGGTGCTCCGGTTTCCCCCACAGTCCAAAGACATGCAGGTTAGGTTAACCGGTGGCTCGAAATTGACTGTAGGTGTGAGTGTGAATTGGTGTTTGTCTCTATATATCAGCCCTGCGATGACCTGGCGACTTGTCCAGGGTGTACCCTGCCTCTCGCCCATAGTCAGCTGGGATAGGCTCCAGCTTGCCTGCGACCCTGCGCAGGATATGTTTGGACCTTCTCTTGAAGGCGTAGAAGGCCCTGATGGTTCCTCTCTGGAACTGAGGATGTTGTCAGTAATATGCTGGAATCGGCATGGTGGTGCAGTGGTTAGCACTGAATTTCAGCCTGCTGGTCGATCTTGGTCTTTCTGTGTAGAGTTTCCATGTTCCTCTCATGCTTGCGTGGGTTTCCTCCAGTTTCATCCCACAGTCCAGACATGCAGACTGTGTCAACTGGCTACTCTAAATTGCCCCTAGGTGTCATTGTGACTGGCTGTCTGTCTCTCTGTGTTAGTCCTGCAACCCATCCAAGGTTTACTCTGCCTCTCATCCAGTGTCAGCTGGAATCGGCTCCCACGATGATAAGTGGCATAGACATTGAATGATAATCCTTTTTTTAATGAAGGAAACTCTCACATAGATAGTATTTTCAGCTGACAAGTTTGTGAGCACATCATAGGCTATGTTTTCATCATTTTCAACATCTCACCCATCCCTCCTCTACCTCAGGACTGAACTGAAATAATCATCTTGGGAGAGAAATCAATCGACATTGACTTTGAAACAACAGTGACTGGCAACGAATGCAGTTTGACCCATTGGACCATTATGCATTTTATTGCCTCTTTTCAAACCCTTCCCCATTCAAAACACTTCCAAAGCCTGAACAACAACGACTGCAATTAGACAGGAAGTGAGAAGCCAAATTGTCCTGGAAGATGCAATTAGCTTCCCCATCCCCCTTATTCTCTCCTGCAAGTTTTTAGAAGTGTGTGCAAGTAACCGAGCTACATCATTCATTCCCTATGAGGAGGATCTCAGACACTGCAATCCATCTGATACCCTTCACAGGCAGGGGACATAGACTGCTTTTTTTAGTGAACACAAGAACGAGAGAAGGGTGTCACAGCTGGCATGTAGGAAACCTGCCCCAGCTTGCCCCATCATAACATAGCGCAATCTGCACAGCCCTCTGAACTCATGCAAAGATACGAGTTATAGGCCTTGTTTGGGAATTTTAAGGTCGAACCCACTTGCTCGTGCCTATAAGTGAGGCTCATATGATGTGTCATGCCTATAACTGAGGATCATAAGACACAAAAGTTCCTTCTTCTTTTATATTTAGAGAACCCTTCAGTTTCATGTACAGTTTATACCAGAAGGTTGATTGCAGAGTCAAGTCTCAACTGAAGAGTCTAGAATGACGCGTTCTATACTTTTGTCAATATGTCCCAGCTCTCAGGGTGTGCACACACTCAATCCCACAGAGCATATTGAACATGGGGTGAAAGGGCAGAGTGCAGATGAAAGAAGTGTGTAGGACAGGGCCAGATGTTACCCCCAAAATGCAAATTAGCCAACACAATGACAAAATTAAGGCTGTGTGTATTTCCACACAAGATCAAGATTATTTCACAACCCATTGACGATAATCGCATTTGATCTATAATTAATAGCTTTAATCGGTTGAATATGTTTATATGAGTTGCACATATTGTTTCATGCTTGTACATTGTGATAAATATTTTTGATTATTGATTATTCAAATGTATTATGGGGCGGCACGGTGGTGTAGTGGTTAGCGCTGTCGCCTCACAGCAAGAAGGTCCTGGGTTCGAGCCCTGGGGCCGGCGAGGGCCTTTCTGTGCGGAGTTTGCATGTTCTCCCCGTGTCCGCGTGGGTTTCCTCCGGGTGCTCCGGTTTCCCCCACAGTCCAAAGACATGCAGGTTAGGTTAACTGGTGACTCTAAATTGACCGTAGGTGTGAATGTGAGTGTGAATGGTTGTCTGTGTCTATGTGTCAGCCCTGTGATGACCTGGCGACTTGTCCAGGGTGTACCCCGCCTTTCGCCCGTAGTCAGCTGGGATAGGCTCCAGCTTGCCTGCGACCCTGTAGAAGGATAAAGCGGCTAGAGATGATGAGATGAGATGAAATGTATTATGACAAATGCAGCTATCATGTCATGACTTTTTTTTTCCTCACAAAGTATACTTCAGATCCTTCTACACAGTCCAAATGCACAATGTCCTTAAAATAATTTAATGCTTGATATTTTTTAGCAAAATCCATATTGAATTACTCATCATTACAGACTATAACTTATCACAGTTCACAAACTACAGTAGCTCTACAGTAGCTATCATGTAAATTTTTGATTCAAATATGTAAGTACAGTATTCTGGGCTATAAACACATCTATTCATCATTATTACAGGTCAGTGTGCGTGAAGAAGTGTATAAGAACCTCTGAACAGAGACGCACTGTGAAAGCCTCATTCTCTTTGATGGTGTGTGTTCCTCTCTTAAAACAGCATGTTAGTGGTGCTAAAAATAAACTGGGCTACCACTCGGCATGGTTGAAGCCCTTCCGCTTGCTTATATTTGTGAGCCATCAGTGTATATTTTCACGTCTTATCGTGCCTGCTGTTTTTGTGAAATAGAAACTACAAATAAAATCTCAACCTCATCATAAAGACCAAGAACAAGCTATTAAATGAATAATTATTTGCTATTAATTTTATAACAGCTAATGAAGGTGAACTATTAATTTACCATAATTAAAAACACATTTTTTTTCCTTTAATGAATAATCCTGATTCCTTGTCATATTGAAATTTAGCTGTGGTTTTTTCTATAAACATCTTATTACCGAAATATTAGATCATGGTCTGTTGAAGCAATCAGCAGAGGAAAAATGAAAAAAAAAAAAAAGACAACCCCCCCAACCCACACACATACTTGTGATATTTCTCTTTAATGTACCGTGTGTGTGTGTGTGTGCGCGCGCACGTGTACACACGCAATGTGTTGTTTTGTGTTGTGTTTGTGGTTGGGATGAGGTTATGAGCTCTACCATGTGCCATCTGAATGCAGAAGCTAGCACAAGCTCAGCACCTGTTTATTCCCTCAGGACTCGAGCTCCAGGACAGCTGGCTTGGTGCCTGTGTGTGTGTGTGTGTGTGTGTGTGTGTGTGTGTGTGTGTGTGTGTGTGTGCATGCATGCACAAGAGCATGGGAACGTGGAGAGGGGCAGATGGGATCCAGTAGATAGATCCAGGAAGAAGGAAGGGAATGTGGCATAAGTTTTGTGCGAGAAAGATCAAACAAATGGACGGACGGATGGATGGATGGATGGATGGATGGATGTGTGGATGGGTGGATGGATGAACAGATAGGTGTGTGGATGGATGGATGGATGGATGGATGGATGGATGGATGGATGGATGGATGGATGGATGTGTGGGTGGGATGGACAGATGGATGAATGGATGGACGGCTGAATATGTGGATGGGTGGATGAATGGATGGGTGTGTGGTTGGGATGGACAAAGGGATGAATGGATAGTTGTATGGATGGATATGTGGGTGGATGGATGGACGGATGGATGGATGGATGGATGGGTGTGTGGGAGGGATGGACAGACGGATGAATGGATGGATGGATGGCTGAATATGTGGATGGATGGATGGATGGATGGATGGATGGATGGATGGATGGATGGATGGGTGTGTGGGTGGGATGGACAGAGGGATGAATGGATAGATGGATGGATGGATATGTGGGTGGGTGGACGGGTGGACAGACGGATGGATGGATGGATATGTGGGTGGGTGGATGTATGGATGGGTGTATGGGTGGGATAGACAGATGGATGGGTGACTGGGTGGGATGGACGGATGGATGGGTGTGTGGGTGGGATGGACAGAGGGATGAATGAATGGATGGATGGATATATGGCTGGATGGATGGATATGTGGGTGTGTGAATGGATGGACAGATGGATGGATGGGTGTATGGTTGGGTGGATGGATGTGTGGGTGGGATGGACAGAGGGATGAATGGATGGATGGATATATGGGTGGATGGATATGTGGGTGGATGGATGGAGTGATAAATGGAAAGCTAGGTCAGAATTTTATTATGAGAATATATTTAAAGGAAATAAAAGTTATCTACAGATACTGCATTATTAAAACTTTTTTTTAGTGAGTAGAAAGATTGAGGAAAGTGCGAAGTAGGAGCAGCAGCATAATTGTTCTTAAATCTTTCCTGGAAATGAAGCACGCAATAAAACAAGATATCCAGTGCGGTCAAGCTTGACAAAGCATGGACAGATCTAAATCTGCCATGGCACGTGTTGTTTTGAACCCCTTGCATATGCACACTATTCACTTCTGCTTTTGTCTTATGAGCTTTGACCTTTTTATCAAAAATCTCAACTGTGAAAGCCAGCTGGTCTGAGGGGTATTAAATACATGGTGTAATATAACTACACACACACACACACACACACACACACACACACACACACACACACACACACACACACACACACATATCACCCCACCCATAACACACCATCAGGCTATTTAAGGCCAGAGAGTGAAGCTGGTAATTCTGAAAAGGCTTCCTAACTAACCTGTGTCATACATATTGTGATTCATAGGTACACCCTTCCTCGAAACTGTATTTCTTATTTAAAATCTCTTGCGTAAAATCTCTGATAAGGCTGAAATCCTTCAGTGTTTCTGTGAACATTTAATTGCCTCTGGTTCCTTTTATGATTCTCTAAACATTTCTCATAAAAACTCTGGTACTGTTATCTGTTCTGATGGTTATATGGTGAGTCACCCCTTTAGTTTCTATCCCATTACAGTCCCTGAGGTGCGTAAAGCCCTCAAACTTTTAGATGATAAAAAATTGGCAGGCCCTGATAACTTGAAGCCTTATTTTTTTAAGCTTGCAGCTGATTTTATTGCGCCACGTTTGACATATCTTTTTAATCTCTGCTTAATGAAAAATGAAATTCCTCTTATATGGAAATCAGCCTTTGTACTTACTCTGTTAAAAGGGGGTGATCCTACTGTCCTAAACATTACATTACATTACATTAATAGCATTTAGCAGACACTGTTATCCAGAGCGACATACAACATACCCAGAGCAGCCTGGGGAGCAGTTGGGGGTTAGGTGCCTTGCTCAAGGGCACTTCAGCCATTCTTGCTGGTCCAGGGAATCGAACTGGTGGCCTTTTGATCCCAAAGCTGCCTTTCTAATCATTCGGCCATGGCTTCCCCCATAAACAATGACCCAAACACAAATTTTCACTTTTACGCTGATGATACAGCGATCTACTGCTCTGTACCTACTCCAAATAAGGCTCTTCATAAGCTACAACTTGCTTTTAATACTGTACAACACACTCTATATGATTTGAAACTTGTTTTGAATGCGGACAAAACCAAACTTGTGTTGCTTTCAAATACAAATTCAAAGATACCGAGTCATCAATCTATCACCACCTTGCAAGGCTCTGAGATTGAGAGGCTGTCCACACGGCAACGGATTCAGGTGAATCTGATAAAATTGTTTATCGTTTCGGCCTGGCGTCCACACGGCACCGGCGTTTTGGGTGCCCCAAAACGATATTTTTTGAGAACGGGTTCCAGAGTGGGCGGCACGGTGGTGTAGTGGTTAGCGCTGTCGCCTCACAGCAAGAAGGTCCGGGTTCGAGCCCTGTGGCCGGCGAGGGCCTTTCTGTGCGGAGTTTGCATGTTCTCCCCGTGTCCGCGTGGGTTTCCTCCGGGTGCTCCGGTTTCCCCCACAGTCCAAAGACATGCAGGTTAGGTTAACTGGTGACTCTAAATTGACCGTAGGTGTGAATGTGAGTGTGAATGGTTGTCTGTGTCTATGTGTCAGCCCTGTGATGACCTGGCGACTTGTCCAGGGTGTACCCCGCCTTTCGCCCGTAGTCAGCTGGGATAGGCTCCAGCTTGCCTGCGACTCTGTAGAAGGATAAAGTGGCTACAGATAATGAGATGAGATGAGATGAGATGAGATGAAGTTCCAGAGTGGAAAAATCTGGTAACGGCGCCGTTGCGAAGTCGTCTGGATGAGTAGAACGGATTTGTTTACGATGATGTCACAACCACATGACTAGAACAAGCAGCACTCTCGCTGTTTTGTATGAACCACTGCATTGCATTCACTTTTGTATACAGCTTTTCTTTTAAATAAACAAGTAACTGAACCATTTCTTGCATTTATTTTTTTATTGGATAAGACTGCTTTTCAAAATGTTCACACACAATATAAAAAGTTATATAAATTGTATAAAAATGCTTTTCAAAATGTTCACACACAATAAGAAAATTAAGTTATATAAAACTATGCACACTAATAAAACTAATTTGTACACACAGAAGGCACGATTTCCTCGTGTAGTCGCAGCCATCTTGTTGTTGTTGTTATTGTGTGTTTGTTCCTGAGAGTGCTTCACGCCGGGTAGAAGAAGGGGTTTATGTGCATGCGTCCTACTTCTTCTATTGTTCTGGTGTCTCCGATGGGACCGTCTTACAGCGCACGTAGAGGTGTGGCATGTGTATTGCATTGTTTTCAGCAAGCGTTGCATTGCCATATGTACCTGATATTTTACTGATCCGATGCCCATGTGGATGCGATATTTTTTAAAATAAAATCTCATTGCCGTTGTCGTGTGGATGTAGCCTGAGTCGGTATCTCAAGACAAATATCCTGGTATTGTAATAGATGATGGTCTCACATTTAAGCCTCATATTCAGCAACTGGAAAAAAGTTGAAATTGAAATTGGGATTTTATTTTCAAAATAAGGCCTGCTTATCTTTTGAGGCCAGGAAGAGACTTGTAGCTGCTACTTTTATGTCTGTGCTGGACTATGGGGATGTTGTATATATGCGTTACCGTGCATTATCTTCTCATGTTGAAAATATTTTCACTCATTCGCTTCACTCACTCGTGAATATGTTCACCACTCGAAGATAAACTTCATATCTTCATGCAACCATGTAATATCTCTGATATACGTCATCTGTGAACATCCAGGTCAGAAGACAGGTAAGATGGTAGTGGAGTACTTCCGAATTGTGTCCTTACTACTCATTCACATACTCATAGAACGTACTACAGTTACGGTTGGGTAGTAGGTACTTCACCATCATTAGCACATACTGAGAATTCAGATGCAGCCCAAGAAAACCATAGTGTCCGGTTAATTTTACTATCAGAATCTGGCTAGCTTAACCACAGCGTTTTGATTTTTGATGTGCTCCTTTAAGTGAACCAGTGAGAAAGTCACATGATACAGTCTATCATGGAGCATTGAGATTGATCACGAATCTCAAGGCTCTCACACACCATCGCTCTCTGTATGAGCGGGTAGGTTGGTCTGCCATGTCTACCCATTGACTGAAGCAGTGTTGTAGTCGATTCACTAAACCTTGAGTCCGAGTCCAGTCTCGAGTCCCCAGTGTTCAAGTCTGAGTCAAGTCCAAGTCATTAAAAAAAATTTAGAGTCAAGTCCACTATTGATCCGAGTCAAGTCCGAGAACAAGACTCCAACTGCACCATTTGACGGTGGCTGTTTTAGCGTCATTAACATTAGTTAGTTCACGTATGAATAGGTGAATGTGCATTCTATTTGTCAGCGAGTGCGAAGTATTCTGTCAGAGATGGTTGGGAGACGGATGTAAGTGCAGAAGGTGTGTTTTTCAATACAAGTGAAGACAGGTAAACAATCCAAAATTGTAAAACAGTGAAACAGGCAATAGGCCAAGCGAGGCACAAACAGGCTATCGTAGACTCGGCAGAATCAAAGACAAGAAGCAGGAAATCAGGGATCAGGAAACCAAACAAGGAACTAAGGTTCAGTAATGTGTCAGCAACTCAACTCGATACTTTCCAAAGTAAGTGCATTTTCACAGTATTTATTTAGGCGCGCTGATTGCGCCTTAATATTGTGAGTCGTTTACGGCGCACACGCAAGAGTCCACTTGGCGTGCGCGCTGTCCGGAGTGCACCCAAGAGTCTATCTGCGGGTGTTGCACGAAATTAGTACAAAATTATCTCATCTCATCTCATTATCTCTAGCCGCTTTATCCTTCTACAGGGTCGCAGGCAAGCTGGAGCCTATCCCAGCTGACTACGGGCGAAAGGCGGGGTACACCCTGGACAAGTCGCCAAGTCATCACAGGGCTGACACATAGACACAGACAACCATTCACACTCACATTCACACCTACGGTCAATTTAGAGTCACCAGTCAACCTAACCTGCATGTCTTTGGACTGTGGGGGAAACCGGAGCACCCGGAGGAAACCCACGCGGACACGGGGAGAACATGCAAACTCTGCACAGAAAGGCCCTCACCGGCCCCGGGGCACGAACCCAGGACCTTCTTGCTGTGAGGCGACAGCGCTAACCACTACACCACCGTGCCGCCGACAAAATTAATGTAGATATAAATATCTTATGCCAAATTATTATGGGGTGTTACAAAATATCATGAAAAAATCAAATCAGAGTCCTCGTCTCCAATTTACGAGTCCGAATGCGGTTAATGCATGAGTCCAAGTCCGAGTCATCAGTGCTCAAGTCCAAGTCGAGTCACGAGTCCTTAAAATTAGGTCACGAGTCCTTAAAATTAGGTCACGAGTCGGACTTGAGTCCGAGTTCTGGATTCGAGTACTACAAGCCTGGACTGAAGCAGTGGCGTATTGTTATTTATAAGGCAGTTATTAGACTTCTTTTTTATTACCTACAGAGTTACATGCAACAAAAAAGTACAGGCAGTTATTCTTTTCACTCCCAGGATTTATTCCTTCTTACGGTCCCCAAAGTCCGTACTGAACTGGGGGAAAGGGCCTTTAAATACGCTGCTTGGACCCAGTTGCATAATCACTTAAACCTTCAGGAGCTGGTCTCACTGAACCCTTTTAAAGTGATTTTAAACAACTTGGATGCAGCTACATCTGGCTGTAGATGTTTAAAAAAAATTGATTAAATTTTTATTTCTAGTTTTATGTTTGCAGTGTTTTACGTTTGTGTCTGAAACTGTTCTGTGTGCTGCTGTCTTGGCCAGGACACTCTTGGAAAAGAGGTTTTTAATCTCAATGAGTCTCCTACTCCTGGTTAAATAAAGTTGACATTAAAATCGTGTAAATATATAGGCCATGTACGTGTGGTAAATACTACTAGCCATTCGGATTGAATGTAAATCTTTGTGATTCTACAAACAGTTTACAATACATGTGAGTATCCCTGTGTTAGTTTTAGTAAATTGAGCTTGTCTTAGGCAAACAGAATATTTGAATATTATGCAATAGCAGGAAATGGGAGTACAACTCATAAAACTAGATGTTTATGGGGTTCCTGTGAATGAATGAGCCGCTGTAAGTCCAAAATGACTCAACACGCTGAGGTTATACTAATTTTTATTAATCATTTCTACAAAACACTTCAAATCCATACGTAATGAATAGTAGTTGCTGAGATTTACGGGGTCCACATGAGGCACCGAGGAGGCTGGGAGCAAAGTGACTCATGTCATTATTTAGTCTTGATGAAATGAGCTTTTTAGTATTGTCAAACGCTCACGTCTTTTTGCACGGCAACCTCATGAATGAATAACTTTAATGTTTATACTTTTACTAGCCATTGACGGCTTGTGGGCTTGCAGCTGGATTGTACGTTATTCCCTATAAGGCTTGGATTGCTGAAGAAGGTCTGTGTACTATTATTCAGTGTTTGTTTTGCTACTGTTATTCATCCAGGTTAAATAAAAAAAGGGCCAGTTTGAAGTCACAGAGGGCACACCTAGCGTAGTTTCGGGTATAGTTTAACTGTTATAGCAGTGTGGGTTGCTCTACTCCAGGGTGATGATTCAGATGTTAATGTGTACACACAGGCCTGGACACAGCCTGCTGAGCTGACTGTTCTATTGTCCTCCAGCATGATACATGCTAGTTTTAGCACACAAGTCAGACTGTAGGGTTTACTGAGTATGATGGAAATATAGCAAAGGGAATGACAGGGATTACCAGCTGCTGACTCAAACCTCAAGCCATATACGGTCAGTGTCACTATACTGACTCACTGTGTTGTCCAAGACATTTGTTATTTATTGACAGCTTGTGTATTACATGCACATTCCCACAGATGGAATTGTTAAGATACAGGAAACAGATGGTATAGAGGTAACCTTTGAGAAAAAAAAAATAAGCTTGCAATTTTCTAGGGCCCCCTTGTGGTCAAAATTCTATAGTGAAACTTGAGAGGAAATTAGCAACTTTGTTGTATTACATTAAGGAGATATAATTATAATTATATAATTATATTGCTGTATTACATTAAATGGATATAAAATTATATTTTTCTAGATGTTAACCATTGTTGTGTTTTTATTTAACTCATTATACCCATGTCTTAGTATTTAGTTGTTTTAATAATAATAATAATAATAATAATAATAATAATAATAATAATAATCTCATCTCATTATCTGTAGCCGCTTTATCCTGTTCTACAGGGTCGCAGGCAAGCTGGAGCCTATCCCAGCTGACTACGGGCGAAAGGCGGGGTACACCCTGGACAAGTCGCCAGGTCATCACAGGGCTGACACAGACACAGACAACCATTCACACCTACAGTCAATTTAGAGTCACCAGTTAACCTAACCTGCATGTCTTTGGACTGTGGGGGAAACCGGAGCAGCCGGAGGAAACCCACGCGGACACGGGGAGAACATGCAAACTCCGCACAGAAAGGCCCTCGCCGGCCATGGGGCTCGAACCCAGACCTTCTTGCTGTGAGGCGACAGCGCTAACCACTACACCACCGTGCTGCCTAATAATAATAATAATAATAATAATAATAATAATAATAGTCAAGTCAAGTTTATTTGTATAGCGCTTTTAACAATAAACATTGTCGCAAAGCAGCTTTACAGAATTTGAACGACTTAAAACATGAGCTAATTTTATCCCTAATCTATCCCCAATGAGCAAGCCTGTGGCGACGGTGGCAAGGAAAAACTCCCTCAGACGACATGAGGAAGAAACCTCGAGAGGAACCAGACTCAAAAGGGAACCCATCCTCATTTGGGCAACAACAGACAGCCTGACTATAATATTAACAGTTTTAACATGAGGACAGTTTCGTTGATGTTATATCTCTTCATTGATGGAAACTTGAGTGCAAAACTGTTCATGATAACTGCAGTCCTAAAGTTAGTAAGACAACTGTAGTCCTCAGCCATAAAAGCATTACTGTAAGAGTCCAGAGCGTCCTCCAGGTATAACCCTCAACTGTCCTCATGGGGCCATCCTTCACAGCCCCATAATAGTAATAATAATAGGCAGCATGGTGGTGTAGTGGTTAGCATGGTCACCTCACAGCAAGAAGGTCCTGGGTTCGAGCCCAGCGGCCAGCAGGGACCTTTCTGTATGGAGTTTGCATGTTCTCCTCGTGTCTGTGTGGGTTTCCTCTTGGTGCTCCGGTTTCCCCCACAGTCCAAAGACATGCAGGTTAGGTTAATTGGTGGCTCTAAATTGACCGTAGGTGTGAATGGTTGCTTGTCTCTGTGTCAGCCCTGCAATGACCTGGCAACTTGTCCAGGGTGTACCCCACGTCTCGCCCATAGTCAGCTAGGAAAGGCTTCAGTTTGCCTGCGACTCTGCACAGGATAAGTGGCTACAGATATTGGATGGATGGATAATAATAATAATAATAATCATCATCATAATGCAACCCCAAATCAGAAAAAGCTGGGACAGTATAGAAAGTAGAAATAAAATAAGAAAGCAGTGATTTTTAAATTTAAATTTTCTTTGACTTGTATTTCATTGCAGACACTATGAACCCAGTATATTTCATATTTTGTCTAGTCAACTCCATTTCACTCCATTTCATTTTATACATCCATTCCTGTGTTTTAGGCTTGCAACACAAGCCAAAAAAGTTGGGATGGAATTAATTTAGGGGTAGTGATGAAGTAAAACAATTAAATAATGATGTGATTTGAAACAGGTGGTGTCAACAGGTGATCGTAATCATGATTGGGCACAAAATCAGTATCCAGGAAAGACCTAATCTTTGAGGGACAAAGACGGGTTGAAGATCTCCAGTTTGTCAACATATGCATGAGAAAATTACTGAAATGTTTAAAAACAATGTTCCTCAAAGAAAGATAGGAAGGGATTTGGATATTTCACTCTTTATGGTGCATAATGTCATTAAACGAGTCACGGAATCTGGAGCAATTTCGGTGCATAAAGGGCAAGAGCGCAAGCCTAAGCTGAACACCCATGATCTCTGATCTCTCAGACGGCACTGCATCCAGAACTGTCAGTCATCTATAGCTGGTATAACCACATGGGCTCTGGATTACTTTGGCAACCCTTTGTGAAGTTCTACGACACATTGTTACATGCACAAATGGCAGTTAAAACTTCACTGTGCAAAAAGGAAGCCTTATGCTAACTGTGTCCAGAAGCACCGTCGACTTCTCTGGGCTCAAAGGCATCTGGGATGGACCATCACACAGTGGAAACATGTGCTCTGGACCAAAGATGAAAGAACCATCCAGACTGTTACCAGCAACAAGTCCAAAATCCAGGGTGTGTCATGGTATGGGGTTGTGTCAGTGCCCTTGACAAAGGTAACTTACACTTCTGTGATGGCAGCATTCTGTGATGGCAGAAAAGTACATTGAGATTTTGCAGTAACATGTGCTGCCTTCAAGACGACACCTTTTCCAGGTCAACAAGACAATGCAAAACCATATTCTGCTCACATTACAAAGGCATGGCTGTGGAAGAAGAGGGGGCCTGTCCCCTCTGTCCCCAATAGAGAATGTGTGTGGCAAATTTTGAAACAAAAAATATGGCAGTGACGACCTCGTACTGTTGCATACTGTACTATAAGATCTGTTTGCAGGAAGAATGGGACAAAATAAAGCCTGAAATACTTCATTACTTGGGGTCTTCAGTCCATAAACATCTTTTAAATGTTGGGGGGGGGGGGGGGGGGGGGGGGGCTTTTTTTAAACATTTTTGACCAACATTTTAAAAAAATTTTGATCAAAAAGTCTTATTCTACATTTCATTGGTTCTCCCAGATACATCACACTCCAGTCCCAGGTAGACTTCCCCAGTTGCTTGCTGTGACATCAAAGGTGAGTCTAGACATCTGATCTGGGGTTGTGTGCTTTGCACTGTCTGTGTCATGGTGAGTTTGAGCCCAGTTTCTGAGAGACGTACTGCCTTACTGTATTACTGGGTGGAGGCACGAGCACCAGGGCTCTGGAAAGGAGGTGAGTGGGGGAGTGCTTAGAAACAGCCCATATTACAGTATCTATAATTACACACACACACACACACACACACACACACACACACACACACACACACACATTGTCAAAGGAAATAACAGAGCATAACAAGTACAAGAACAAGCATGGCATGTCATTTACCCACCATCCCCTGCTCAGAGTGGAAGGGTGTTCATTTTAAGTAAATTGCATGTTGCTAAATTACATGATTTGTGACTATAAGTTTGAGTTAGCCTGACTGAAAATAAAATAAAATAAAATAAAATGGACACAGATTTCATGATGCTATATATAATGAAAATGAAGCACTGTGTCGTGCTGAATTACTTGTATTCATGGAATGACTTCTTTTATTGATATTGATATATTCATATAAATATCATCAGAAGGAAATAAAATCCACCCTGATGTAAAAAAACAAAACGTTCACGTCTGAAGTTTCTGAAGTCCAAGATTTACACAAGTACTATATATTTCCAAGATTGATGTTTCAAAAAATGTCTCTATCCCTGCAGTATAATAATTTTCACAATAAAGCCGCGCAATGAATCTCACTGGTTTCTTTGTTTCAGGGTTTTGGTTTAAATTTCTGGTCTGGAAATAGGCTCCACCCCCAGCCAACGGAGCTATCTGCACCCTCTTTACCATAAAGGCAACTGACACAATTAAACTTTAATGGGGCATGGCCTAATGGTTACAGAAACAGTTTTGGGACCAAAAGGTTGATGGGTTGATTTCCTTGAACCAGCAGGACTGGCTGAACTGCCCTTGAGCAAAGTGCTTAACTCCCAACTGCTCCGGTAAGTGTGGCGGCGTACCTTGGGTCTCATTAGCCAAAGAAAAACTGATGATGTTTGGGCGGGTAACCTGGCCAAATAAATAACTTTAAAAAAACTTAGCTTTTTCATCAACTTTTAGATGGTTCTCTATTTAAAACTGCTCCTTTATATTTAAAGGTGGTGTAGTGGTAAGCACGGTTGCCTCACAGCAAGAAGGTTCTGGGTTCGAACCCAGCAGCCGGCGAGGGCCTTTCTGTGTGGAGTTTGCATGTTCTCCCCATGTCTGCGTGGGTTTCCTCTGGGTGCTCCGGTTTCCCCCACAATCCAAAGACATGCGGTTAGGTTAATATGGGACGGCCTTGGGCTGAGGTGCCTTTGAGCGAGGCACCAAACTCCCAACTGTTAGCATGGCTGCCTGCTGCTCTGGGTGTGTATGTATGTGTGTGTGCTCATTGCGCATGTGTGTGTTCACTGCTTCAGATGGGTTAAATGCAGAAAGGAAATTTCACAAGTGTGTGATGAATAAAGTCGTGCTTTCTTTCTTTGCTTTTCTTTTAAAACACTTCCTTCCTTCCTTCCTTCCTTCCTTCCTTCCTTCCTTCCTTCCTTCCTTCCTTCCTTCATCTTTAGTGCACTCTCAGAAAATAAAGTACATTATTGTACCTTTAGTGATACGACAGCTTGTCACTAGGACAGTACCCTCTAAGGTACTTATTTGTACCCTTTATATACAGCTCGGGAACATATATGCACCTTTTTGGCCCTAAAAAGGTACACATAGTTACCTCAAGGTCCAATAATGAGCCCTAGGGGATACATTACTGTCAATTGGACCTTGGGGGACAGAAATAGACTCCTACTGTACCCCTGTTTCTGACAGCGTGAGCGCTTTATCTTAGTCAAGGTTGTTTGGTGTGAGACGGGAACACATTCCAGAAACCACACACAGACTTTCACGCATTAACACGTCAAGGTAATTTGGAATTTTATATTTTATACATGTTAGAAATACCGTAATAGGAATATATGCAGTGTGCCGGCATCACACCTCTTAGGGCCATGTAATCCAGACCCAGCTCATAAGTGTGTACTTGGCATGAGGTTATTTTAGTCTAATACAAACATATTAACTTGAACCTTATGTAATACCTACAAATCCTAGAATTATTTGGTACTATGTTGATATTTTTGTGCATTCGCATGGATTTGTTAGTTTATACTCATGAATGGCTTAAAAAATCCTTTTTATCGTAAAGGATATACTTTTAACTTTTAACAAGGACACAAATCTTTGAGCAATAAGTCTTAAATTGGGAGCCTCAGTACATTCATCATGATTAGGATGTGTTGGGATTTGGCGGAAACGTTTGTGGCGTCTGCTAGTGTAATTCAGTGGATTAAACAATAGGCCTTCTGCACGTTATAAATCACCAGTGTATCCCTCAGCTATTTAGGCTTCAGTCCAAATCTTCATGACTGGGCGCAGAAAAGGCAAAAGAAAACATATGAGGTGGCTGAGCTCCAGTGAGTATTCAGATCTCATGTTACTTTCAGGGAAATATTGACTAGTTATGTGGCTGGAAGCCAGACACTGATGCCAGATATTGTCCTGCTCCTCAGACTAGACGAAGGTCATTACCAGATAAACTGTTCATCAACTTGTCACTAGATGGCAGCATACACTGATAAAGAAGCTCTGTGACTTTTGGATGAAACTGTGGCCTAAATATTATGACTTTCTTAGAAAATGCCAGCAAGCATCATTATATGAAATGGATGTGGGTGTAATATAAATAAGAAAAGTGGTCAAAAGGTTTTAAGGCAAAAGGCATAATCGGTTGAAGACAGAAATACTGCTGTAATAACACAAGTGAATGGGTGAGAGGTAATGAGAGCCATTGTAGGAGATAACTTTACATATTGTGCCATTTATTTTATTCCGCCTTGTTATATTAACTGTGTTAAATGGGCAGCTTGGGTTAAAATGGACTCAGTACGATGTATATGACATGGCGCTGTCTCAGATTAAATGACGCAAACTGACATTAACAAGTTCTTGAGTCTTCTTCTTATAATCATATTCTCATATCTCGTGATTTAGTGCAGTGATCTAGTGTTTACATTTGGCCTTTTTAAATAAAGATTTCAAAATTAGAAAACTGAAATCTGCTTTAAAAGCAAAATTACAAATTGCAATAAAGGTGGAAGCGAAGAAGAAAACAGTGTTTTCCAAACAGTTGAGCTGGGAGCTGAGAAAGTGCAAGAATGTGAACCATATGATGGAAAATCCCTGCCATAAAGGAAGAAATCATCCCTGGCTACAGTCAATTGTTGGTGTCACTTAGACCGAAAAAAAAAATCATGTGAAGAGGAATTTAAGCCTGACCGTAAATAATTGTACAATGCTTTTATTGTTCAGTTGTTCTGACAAAGGGAAAGTTTCAGATATCTGTAAAAAAGAAAAATGTTTTTGTTGTATTGCAGCAGCATCACATATGCCATGTATTTGTGAAAGACACGTTTCAGCCTCGACCCCCTCCTTAATTTTAATTAACTTTTTTTTTTTTTACAAAATTTGTGCGCACAAACATGTGTAACTATCAGATACCTTTGCTGTGGATTAATCCAAGTGTCAAGTAGTTTAAAAAGACCTTTTTTTTAATTTGCCCTCAGAGATATTTTAGAGCTGATCACAAGAAGACAATTGCCTTTAATTAACACGAATACTTTTTACATAGAGCCTTTAAGCGTTTCCCCATGGTGACAATCAAAGACTTGACAAATAAGCCAGCGGACTCTTCTGACGAGTAAGATGGAGAGCGCAGGGGTGGCCCATCATCTTACCTCATGGACTATGGACTATCTCACAAACAGACCACAGTATGTGAGACTGAAGGACTCAGTATTCTCTGCAGCACAGGGGTTCCACAGGGGACAGTCCTGGCCCCATTTCTGTTCACACTTTACACTGTGGACTTTAGATACGATACAACTACCTGTCATCTACAGAAGTTCTCTGATGACTTTGCTATTGTGGGCTATAGCTTCGATGGCAATGATAGTGAGTACAGAGAACTGACAAGGAACTTTGTGACTGGTGCCAACGGAATTCCCTCCACATCAATACAAATAAAACCAAGGAACTGGTGGTGGATTTCCACAGGACGAGGTTCTCTTCACCTACCCCAGTGAACATTCAAGAAAAGGACATTGAGATCATTAGGAGCTACGAGTACCTGGGTGTTCATCTGAACAATAAACTGGACTGGACTGGACTGGACTGATCACACACATGCCCTGTACAAGAAAGGCCAGAGCAGACTCCACCTGCTGAGGAGGCTCAGGGCCTTTGGAGTTCAGGGTCCACTTCTAAACTCTTTTTATGACTCTGTGGTGGCATATTCTATGGAGTTGTCTGTTGGGGAAGCAGTATCACAATAGCAGAGAGGAAAAAACTTAACAAGGTGATTAAGAAGGCAGGATCTGTCCTGGGCTGTGCACTGGACTCAGTGGACGTAGTGGGGGAGAGGAGGATGTTGGCTCAGTTGTCATCCTTAATGGCGAACACCTCCCATCCACTCCAGGAGACAGTAGCAGCACTGGGCAGCTCCTTCAGTGACCGGCTCCTCCATCTGCTGTGTGTTAAGGAGAGATATAGCAGCTCCTTCCTCCCTACTGCTGCGAGACTGTACAACTGGCACCTCACCAAGCACAGCACCAGACACTCCTCACAATAATCAACAATACTGTCCAGATCACTTCTACATCCATAGAGACCCCTCTGAACGTATACTGTGTTCACTGACTATCAGCATCAGTACTTTACAGAGAACTGCTAGCTACACACTGTTAAAATGGCTCTTGTGCAATATACCAACTTACTTGTGCAATACTACCCGTGCAATACTTACACGTGCAATACCACCTGTGTAATACACTTACGTTAACTGTATAACTGCAAACCTGTTAATTTATGCAAATTTGTTAATTTTTATCTTTAAATTTGTAGTTTATTTCTTTTATAAAAATATCCTTTTTTGTATACTTAGTAATTTTGCACTACTCCTTCACTGCCTTATCTTTTTCTCTTTCTATATTTTGCTGCTGTAACAATGTAAATTTCCCCTTGTGGGATAATAAAAGGCTACCTTATCGTATCTTCTCATCTCATCTCATCTCATCTCATCTCATCTCATCTCATCTCATCTCATCTCATTATCTCTAGCCGCTTTATCCTGTTCTACAGGGTCGCAGGCAAGCTGGAGCCTATCCCAGCTGACTATGGGTGAAAGGCGGGGTACACCCTGGACAAGTCGCCAGGTCATCACAGGGCTGACACATAGACACAGACAACCATTCACACTCACATTCACACCTACGGTCAATTTAGAGTCACCAGTTAACCTAACCTGCATGTCTTTGGGGGAAACCGGAGCACCCGGAGGAAACCCACGCGGACACGGGGAGAACATGCAAACTCCACACAGAAAGGCCCTCGCCGGCCGCTGGGCTCGAACCCAGACCTTCTTGCTGTGAGGTGACAGCGCTAACCACTACACCACCGTGCCACCCCTTATCTTATCTTTAAATAAATAAATAAATAACTACTACTACTACTACTAATAATAATAATGATCATCATCATTATCATCATCATAATTATAAATTATGATTATTATTACTATTATTACTTCATTTCAACAGTGATGCACACAAAGCTCCACCTTGTGGACAATACTTTTCTTGTTAAACTGCATGTGTAAGAGTATCAGAGTGAATGAGCAAGTGAGCTAGTGTGTTAGTGAGGAAAAGAGTCTGTCAATAAAGGCTTAGTCCCTTGCATTGCATGCTTCCGATCTATAACCCTATGCAGTTTAATGATTAGTGTTTGGAATCAACAAGCAGGTTCGGTTGAGTCCAGTGAAAGTAGAGCAAATGAGAAAATGTCTGCATTTGAGGATGCTCAGTGTAATGTGGAGCCAGTCCGTCTGCCGACCAACTGCCCTCCTGAAGACACACGAACATCCGATCCTGATCCTCCTGCAGTGAGAGAGGGAGAGAGAATGCACTCATCTTTTGTCAGCTCCGTTCTCAAAATATCTTAATCAATTTCATTAGATGTGATATAGAAAAGTGTGCAAATGTTTTCTTATACAACATGGGCCTCAGAATACTTATATGTGTTGTATATACAGCACATGCTCCATATAAGTGTCATATATCTCCAGAATACTCCAAAGGAATACTCCAGCTTTACAACGACTGAAGAAAATTCTTTGCATCTAATCTTATTGAGATTCCAGTTCCTCTTTTTTTAACACAGGAGATTTTTCTTACCTCTCACAGTAACATCTAGAAACAACATTGTGTCCAAGATTTTATTTGTTATTAGAACAAGAACAATAAGAAGCTTTTATTTATCACACGTACACTCAAGTACAGACTTAAGCACAGTGAAATTCCCCCTCTGCATTTAACCCATCTAAAGCAGTGAACACACACATGCACACACAAGTGAGCAATGAGCACACACGTACCCAGAGCAGTGGGCAGCTATGCTACAGCGCCCGGGGAGCAGTTGGGGGTTAGATGCCTTGCTCAAAGGCACTTCAGCCCAACCTTCAGGCCACGGCTGCCCCATATTAACCTAACCACATGTCTTTGGACTGTGGGGGAAACCGGAGCACCCGGAGGAAACCCATGCAGACACGGAGAGAACATGCAAACTCCACACAGAAAGGCCACTGGGCTCGAACCCAGAACCTTCTTGCGATGAGGCGACAGTGTTAACCACTACACCACTATTATGTCGAAGACATAATGCCACTCGAGCTCACTATCAAATGCTCTTGATTATTATTATTATTATTATTTTTGAGACTTATGAGCCAAGTTAAGTCGAATTTTAATAGGAAAAGTACATTTAAATGTATAAATCTAACACACTGTAACTGCTTGGGTTTTGTAAAACTTGTGGAATAAAACACTGTAAACAATCTGTAAACGTCATAGTACAGATTTGCCTCATATTTGAATATTCATGGGCAGTGGTGCCTGAAAGTTTGTGAACCCTTTAGAATTTTCTATGTTTCTGCATAAATATGACCTAAAACATAGTCAGATTTTCACACAAGTCCTAAAAGTAGATAAAAAGAACCCAGTTAAACAAATGAGACAAAAATATTACACTTGGTCATTTATTTATTGAGGAAAATGATCCAATATTACATATCTGTGAGTGGCAAAAGTATGTGAACCTCTAGGATTGGCAGTTAATTTGAAGGTGAAATTAGAGTCAGGTGTTTTCAATCAATGGAATAACAATCAGGTGTGAGTGGGCACCCTGTTTTATTTAAAGAACAGGGATCTATCAAAGTCTGATCTTCACAACACATGTTTGTGGAAGTGTATCATGGCACAAACAAAAGAGATTTCTGAGGACCAAAGAAAAAGTGTTGTTGATGTTCATCAGGCTGGAAAAGGTTACAAAACCATCTCTAAAGAGTTTGGACTCCACCAATCCACAATCAAACAGATTGTGTACAAATGGAGGAAATTCAAGACCATTGTTACCCTCCCCAGGAGTGGTCGACCAACAAAGATCACTCCAAGAGCAAGGTGTGTAATAGTCGGCGAGGTCACAAAGGAGCCCAGGGTAACTTCCAAGCAACTGAAGGCCTCTCTCACATTGGCTAATGTTAATGTTCATGAGTCCACCATCAGGAGAACACTGAACAACAATGGTGTGCATGGCTGGGTTGCAAGGAGAAAGCCACTGCTCTCCAAAAAGAACATTGCTGCTCGTCTGCAGTTTGCTAAAGATCACGTGGACAAGCCAGAAGGCTATTGGAAAAATGTTTTGTGGACGGATGAGACCAAAATAGAACTTTTTGGTTTAAATGAGAAGCCTTATGTTTGGAGAAAGGAAAACACTGCATTCCAGCATAAGAACCTTATCCCATCTGTGAAACATGGTGGTGGTAGTATCATGGTTTGGGCCTGTTTTGCTGCATCTGGGCCAGGATGGCTTGCCATCATTGATGGAACAATTAATTCTGAAGTATACCAGCGAATTCTAAAGGAAAATGTCAGGACATCTGTCCATGCACTGAATCTCAAGAGAAGGTGGGTCATGCAGCAAGACAACAACCCTAAGCACACAAGTCGTTCTACCAAAGAATGGTTAAAGAAGAATAAAGTTAATGTTTTGGAATGGCCAAGTCAAAGTCCTGACCTTAATCCAATGGAAATGTTGTGGACGGACCTGAAGCGAGCAGTTCATGTGAGGAAACCCACCAACATCCCAGAGTTGAAGCTGTTCTGTATGGAGGAACGGGCTAAAATTCCTCCAAGCCGGTGTGCAGGACTGATCAACAGCTACCGGAAACATTTAGTTGCAGTTATTGCTGCACAAGGAGGTCGCACCAGATCATTTTCCTCAATAAATAAATGACCAAGTATAATATTTTTGTCTCATTTGTTTAACTGGGTTCTCTTTATCTACTTTTAGGACTTGTTTGAAAATCCGATGATGTTTTAGGTCATATTTATATGCAGAAATATAGAAAATTCTAAAGGGTTCACAAACTTTCAAGCACCACTGTAACTGAGTAGGTGGAAATTTCAAGAATAAAAATAGCTATTAAACCTCATAATGTCTACACGTAATATGTTTGCAGATCTATTTGAATAATAGAGAGATTAAGCTAAAGGTCAAGTTTGATAGACATCAAGCTTCAGCCTTCACCTCAGTAAGGGAGGGTTCCCATAAAACCAAGGTGAAAGAGCATTTCTGAGAGTGTGTCTGTCTGGTGTCCGGTGAGGCTATTAGACATAGCTGGCCCCAGTGACTTTTCTCAACTATCTGTATCAGCTGGAACTGATCAATGTTGAAGCAGAGCAGGAGCGCTTTACTGGGTCCCATCGCCCCTATATTGATCTCCTCACTATACTGCAGAGGTATCGACAGCATGCACAAAGCAACACTGTGTGCACAGAGGATATCATTCAGACTTTCTGAATTTATATTTATACTTCCCAACCCCAAAAAGTCATATACAACTGCTTGAACTAAAAATCATAGAACGGAAAGCAAAAAATATCCTCCTGAGGCAGCAGCTAAGACGTTTACAGAAGAGTTTTTCCAAGGATGGGGTGGATTTAAAGCCAAATGATTTTGGGATGTCCGAAGGAGTGAGAGATAAAGAGCGCGAGAGGAGGGCTGAGCTGAGAGAATAGCACGGGGGAAGAGAAATGTTCTTGGCTGACTTTCAAGAGCAGAGCCTGAGGAGTGCTGTGGTTGAGAGCTGTTGAAAGAGTGGGCTGTCCCGGCCCAGTCTCTCTGTCTCTCTATAATTACCACAGCGGCTGACAGACATAGTGCTTAAAGAAAGAAAACAGAGCCTGGATTAAGAATAAACACCAAATGCAAGTATACACAGAGGACGTTTACCATGCAGAAATCTATATATCATACTCCAGGGTGTATGACATTTGTAGATACACATGGGTTTAAAATGCTATCAGCCAAAAGGTTATATAGGCTGGTGAAGGATTTATCTGGATAATGAGACAGAACCAGAAAGATACATTAAGATGCAACACATTTCAACAGGCAAGTTCCCAGACTTGGAATTAAGATATGACAGTAGGCAACTTGTAGAAAAGGTGGCTATATCCTGAACTCACGATTAATGGTTGAGGCCTCAAGAGGGGCCATTGGTGTAATACACAATTTCATGGCAATTACTGACTGACTGACTGACTGGATTCCAACTGACTGACTTTACTTATACTTTTAGCCCTGCTAGTAGTAGCTCATTCAGTAGTTTCTCTTGCAGGACACATTTAGCTTTCAGGCCATATCGGAGTTTCTCTAAGGAGAAAAAAAGTTTTAAATCTTTCACACTATTTATTGTATTTATTTAGAGATTGTAATCTTTGTGAGAAATTGATGGAAATATTCTGATCTGATCTGATCTGATCTGATAACATACTGTATGATCAAGCATTAACACAGAATTCATCACTAACACGTTTGCTCAATACATTACATTTTAGAAGTTAGGACAATACTGTCCCATCATGGCTCGCTCAATACACTGATGTTCCCATCACTAATAATCCCATATATAATCCTATAATCCTATAATCCCATGTTTTTTTTTTTTCGAAGTATCACACACCTACTACCAGTCAAAAGGTAGGCAGCTAGATAGCGAAGGGTTTTCTTCATTTTGTACTGTTTTCGAATATTTTAGAAGAATAATGAAGCTATTAGCACAATGTACATAAATTAAGACAATTTTTAATCTTTATTATACATTCTTAACAGTATTCCCGATGAAGCTTTTCAAACTCTCGACAAGGAGCGTCATCAACCAGTAGGATTTTCTTGAGCTTCCCAAAACTGGGGTGAGTTTCCCAAAAGCATCGTAGCACAAAGACCATCCTTAAATGGTAGAGCGAGCATCACAATGAACACTCTCTCTCCTAGTTAAGATGCTCTTAGCATTAAGAGGCTTTTGGGAAATCCACCCCTGTTTGCTGAGGGAAACAATTTAATATGAAGTAAAAACTGCTTGTATTGTATCCCGAGTGGTGCAACAGAAAAGCATTCACACTATTGTTATGGGATCGTTGAACCCTAACAATGCCACAGCCATTCATAGTCAGAAACCAAGCAAGTAAAATAGGCCTCCGGTGCTCTCTGGGTGAGAAGGATGGCGTGCTGTCGTTCTCCTGTCAATCACAGTAATGCTAGCCAATCATGGACACCTGTGAGATCATGTATGTGGAAGAGGGCAGACAACATTTTCTTCTGAGTGACTACCTATCCTGTAGCACAGCATTGGCACAAGTTCGAAAAGATGCAGTTGTTTGCAGGGACGGATCCAGCCCAAGAATCTGACAGATGCACATTTGCAGTAATATTTTCACGAATTTTACCAGATCACTATGGATTTTCACAGGGGCGTAGAGCATGCTGAGCCCTTTCCGAAGAGGGCAGCCACGGCCCGCTATGACCGTGGCTCGTCCTGCTATTCGCCCCCGAACCCCCTTGCGAGCGTGGCTCGCCGAAAACTTTAAGATAAGCCCTGGCTCCAGCTGCGTGTGCACGCACACAGGGATTTAAAAATTCAGAACTTGACCACCGAAAGTCCTAGCCCTGCCCAACTTTACAGACACCTCCCTCTCCCCAAGACCTTTTGAAACAGCCCAGGCACAGCCTGCTACGATTCACCGTTTTTCGTGGTGAATTTTGAATTTCGACCTCCTTCTGCAGCATTTTACTGGTTTGACCTAGATTCTTTGTCTCAGGACATGCTATACAAAGCATTTTGAGAATACAGGTAATGAGGTCAGGTAAGCATTACCGCTTACTACAGGTGGTTGGATCCTTAACCATTGGTCTGTTGGTTGAGCGTGGCTATAGCCCATGTAGCCGGCTACCGATAAAGTGAACAAACACCCCGTGACAGATGCCAAGTGGTGCACATATATTTCTGACCGATGCACTGCATCGGTTGCATCGATCTGAATCCATCCTTGGTTTGGAGGATGTATGTTAGCCTTCACCCTACCCTGTTTGTAGTTGTCGTATCATAGGGGAGAACTGGCTGGTGGGTGGGAAGTGGCAGGTGCTGAAATTGGGGAGAAAATGCCAGAAAAAAACCCTACTTGCTTGAAGTGAAGATGACGTAAACAAATTTACACATGGGTTTCAAATTGACTTCTTATTTTCGTCTCCCATAAGGTTTTACAAAAATGTCTTTAAAGGTACACTATTACAATTGTTTTCTTATAAATCATATGAATAAACTGGAAAAATATCTAGAGCATGATTTTTAAAAAATGATGATTTAAACCATGACCTCAGGAGAAAAATATTACATGGCTGAGAAAACAACTTTTGGTCCAGAATGCATGCTTGCGTTTACATGGCTATCCTGCAAGTCATTTTATCGACACTCCCTTCCTTCACTCGGCACCTTGCTAACACACTAATACCACTTATTACGAAAGAACAAGGACAGGGACTGCACTTGTGACCATTCTCATAAATCACTGAGCTGGACTTTGTGTGTTTTGTGTGTTTATAGTGTTATATAACGTGCTTGAAAGTGATTTCATGACAATCCGTGCTAATGCTAACTCTGTTAGCATGCGAACTCTAGTTGAACCTTCGCTTTGTGTTCATGGGTGGGAAAAGGGGGTGGGTGGGCTAAAATAGTAAAAAATCATTCCAATTGTACTCAGCTCCACCTACTTCATCAACAGAGACCTAATCTTGACAAATTTTGAGAAATATTACCTAATTCACCTTTAAGACATGAGAAAACGTGTATTCCCTGGATTGTGTCCACACTTCTGGCTTGTAATATAGAATATTCTGCACAGGAATCATCTCATCTCATCTCATCTCATCTCATCTCATCTCATCTCATCTCATCTCATCTCATTATCTCTAGCCGCTTTATCCTTCTACAGGGTCGCAGGCAAGCTGGAGCCTATCCCAGCTGACTACGGACGAAAGGCGGGGTACACCCTGGACAAGTCGCCAGGTCATCACAGGGCTGACACATAGACACAGACAACCATTCACACTCACATTCACACCTACGGTCAATTTAGAGTCACCAGTTAACCTAACCTGCATGTCTTTGGACTGTGGGGGAAACCGGAGCACCCGGAGGAAACCCACGCGGACACGGGGAGAACATGCAAACTCCACACAGAAAGGCCCTCGCCGGCCACGGGGCTCGAACCCAGGACCTTCTTGGCACAGGAATCAGTGTTTCATATCTAATAATTGCAATACAGAGCTTGTTATTCAGCACTGTTATTCAGGGAGGCCTGTTTTCAGCTGTAGTGTAACTGGATGTGAATTATAAAGGTGTTGAATTAATATGGTTCAGTGTGAGGGTACAAAGAAAGAAAAAAAGCTTGGAAACAGACCATAATAGTGTATGGAAGCTAACTTTAAGTGCAATATAATTTTTTTAGAGGGCTACTGTTAACTACCGAGCTTCTACATTCATGGGAAAGAACCAAACAGGGTTGAAATTGAAACTGACTAACTTTTCCTCTGTTCAAAACAGCAAAGTGAGTATTAGAGGAAACAGCAGGACACGAAACACAACCGTCCCTCCCATCCATGAGGTCTTTTCCAGTGTAAGGCACAGACACAAACCGTGTGAACATGCTAATTTTCCTTGCCTGTCTCCACAGTCATAATATAACATTCATGGCCCTGAAGAATGCGTCTGGAGCCTGGGAGGCCAGGGCATCATGGCGCATGCATATAATGTGCATGTGGCTTTCTGAGAGCCTTGTTTTAAAAGGGATGAGGTGGGGCCGGCCTGGCTGCTGAATAAGCCAGAGCAGTCGCCTTCCAGAACAAACAGAGGCTTTAAAGGAAAACGTTGCCTTCCCCCGACCCCGGATGCGAGCCCTTGTACTAGACCTGCAGCTTAAAACAAGGTGGATCAGAGTTCAACACGGTGAACACGAATGCATGCTTGGCAAATCAAAATTGTGAATAAGGACAGCTGACACTGAACATATCTGAGGAATACTTTATTATGAATGCGTCCATGGTACTTTTTTTTTTTTTTCTGGATATTGATCGTATATGAAAATTATACACCAAAACCAGGGTTTCTGTACACATCCGTTAGTAAAAATGGCAAAGATTCCATGTGAGCATACAGAATCCAAAGTGCATCACCTGATCATCTTGTTTTTCCTCACGTCCATATACACATTGCACCATACATAAATAATTACACTGTAAAAAGGACTCATTATTTACAAGTATAATGTCCTTTATATAATATGTATATATAAAACTTTATATTAAATCTAGATAGATTACATTTTGGGATTGTGAATGTATTTGTGTGCCTGTGTGTGTGTGTGTGTGTGTGTGTGTGTGTGTGTGTGTGTGTGTGTGTGTGTGTGTGAGAGACAGAGAGAGAGATAGAGAGAGAGAGAGAAATAAGCATGATTAGGTAAATGGCCACTGTGTGTGTGTGTGTGTGTGTGTGTGTGTGTGTGTGTGTGTGTGTGTGTGTGTGTGTGTGTGTGCTATCTGTGGTTGTTGAGCAGAATCTCCAGCCAGCAAGGACATGACGTGACAAACTGTCTCGAGTAGCATGGCCCCCAGCCCTTAGCAAAGCTGATCCTCACGCTGTTTGGATCGTATGGCCCTTCCGAGTGTGTCAGGTGCCCAATTTGGCATGACTTCTCGTAGTCGAAAACCTTAACCGAGTAGCCTGGCATTACCCTCGTGACAGTAGGGCTGCGGCAGCGGGGGAGCTCCAGGGTGGGTGAGTTGATGAAGATGGGGTGCTGGCTGCGGTTGTAGGCCCACACGCCGTCAGTCTCTCGGCTCAGCAGGATACCGTGGCCGATCTTGGCGCGTGCACGCTGAACTGATGAGCTGGCGCGGCCCATGTTGGGCAGCAGGCCCAGGCACAGGCCCGTGCCCTGAGGTAGGTCATAGAAGATGCTGAGGGAGGAGTCGTACACCGGATACAGGCGGCCCACACGCATCCGGTGCTCCCAGTACGCTACATTACACCAGTGAGTGCGTCCAAGCGAGGAGGGAGACGTGCTGGTATCTGCAAGTTACAAAAAAAAACAGAGATATAAAAATACTCATCAGGGAAACAGTCCAATCAGCGTATTTTTGATTTTATATTACAAAACATCAATACTTATTAAGGCACAGCAGAACAGACAAACTGGACTTGGGATAGTGATTACAACAGAATGCATATTAAAGTCCATCCACATATTTCTAATAGTTGTAGCAAGTAGTTGTATTGTGAAATAAGGGAGTACTGAGTTCAAACATGAACAGACCCACAAATTTTAGCCAGGAGGATCCAAAAAACACGCTTTCACTAGACACTAGTGAAAGATCCATACGTATCAGTTAGCAGCAAGCTTAGGTATATAGTAGCCTAATTAAAACACCATAGCATCAGTAAACATCCATCCATCCATTATCTATACTGTTTATTCATCAGGGTTGTGGAGAACGTTGGAGCCAATCCCAGCTGACTTTGGGCGAGAGGTGGGGTTCACCCTGGGCATGTTGCCAATCTATCGCAGGGCTAACACAAAGAGGACACTCACATTCACGCCTAGGGGCAATTTAGAGTAGCTAGTTGACCTAATCTGCATGTCTTTGGACTGTCGGAGGAAACCGGAGCATCCTGAGGAAACTCACGCAGACACTAGGAGAACTCTACACAGAAAGACCCCAGTTAACCACAAGGTTCGAACAAGGAACCTTCTTTCTGTGAGGGTACCATGTAAGTAAGCATTAAGACAATATTAAGAACATGATTTTAATGCTTTATATGTATGATTTTGGGGCGGCACGGTGGTGTAGTGGTTAGCGCTGTTGCCTCACAGCAAGAAGGTCCGGGTTCGAGCCCCGTGGCCGACGACTGCCTTTCTGTGCGGAGTTTGCATGTTCTCCCCGTGTCTGCGTGGGTTTCCTCCGGGTGCTCCGGTTTCCTCCACAGTCCAAAGACATGCAGGTTAGGTTAACTGGTGACTCTAAATTGACCGTAGGTGTGAATGTGAGTGTGAATGGTTGTCTGTGTCTATGTGTCAGCCCTGCGATGACCTGGCGACTTGTCCAGGGTGTACCCCGCCTTTCGCCCGTAGTCAGCTGGGATAGGCTCCAGCTTGCCTGCGACCCTGTAGAACAGGATAAAGCGGCTAGAGATAATGAGATGAGATGAGATGAGATGTATGATTTTGTGGTTAGCACTGATTATTAGCACATCCGGCCGACAAGCGATGGTGAGCTTAAGCCATCATATGTTGTCTGTCGTTCGTCCGGCGTCGTCCACATTTCACGAAAATCCCTTTTTCTTTCTCAATTCTTCACTGATTTTTATTCTTTTTGACAGGAAAGTAGGTCTACCTGTGGTGCATATGGCTTCTACTCAAATTTGCATAATTGCAATTAATAATGAGGATACGGAGTAATTAAGCCCTAACAAACAGTTTCCACACAAATCGCTTCTTCTCCCTCAATTCTTCACCGATTTTGATTCTTTCTGGCATGAAGGTAGGGGTACCTAGGGTGCATATACTGTAACTTCTACCCAGATTTGATTTCTCAAAGGGCCGGAGTGAGCTACGCCGTAATTGACAGTCTCGTTATATCTGTTCAAGGATCCTACATTTTCTTGTAGCTCTTGTAGCTTCATTTTGCCATTTTTTATCATTGCAGTTTGAAACTACAGTTCACTCCAGCGAACTCCAGTACATTAGCAATAAAAAGCATGTAGTATAAAAGAACTAGTCCCTCATTATAGTCATTATCATATGAAGTTGTAGGAAGAACTCCTGATATAGCCAGTCAAAATGGTGAGTAAATGAATTTTCATGAATGGGTTTAATGCTGTTAATACAGATCTGATATAACAGTCACATGACAGCACCAATCTAAGCCAAATCCAAGTGATTGTCTTTCTTGCATCATTCCTCAACTCAAGCCTTGGCTATAAGTACAGATTGTTGTGATGGCAGAATCATGATGGTGCATTTTTTCCGAAATCGGAGAACGCTAAAGCAAACACTGACATCCATCGAAACAGCACATACATGCATAATATTGTTAGTATGGTAATTAGTCGCATATGTAGTTACAACAATGACTATGTACATAGCCATCGATTTTTACTATAAGAAAACCATCGGCGCTAGTCTGCAGGGTTCTGAAACATGACAACGCTGCCCTGAAGCATTACATCGAACGTTCCAGTCACTTTCATGTTGATCCTTTTTTTGTTGTTATGCTGAACGGAAGAGCTACCTCATTTCCTTACAGTTTTACACTTCCCTTTGAGAGGAATTTGGAAATGAAGAGCCACTGGTTCCCACTAAAAGGCCCAAATCTGTCATCTTTACCTCTCTCTCTCACACACACACACACACACACACACACACACACACACACACACACACACACACACACACACACACCTCCCTGCATTCCAGCGGGCCACTTAGGGGCCCTTCTCCCCCTCTGAGGGCCTCCATTCAGCTCCCTGACAACTCGTGACCTCCTGACCCCCCAGCCGCCAGCCTATCAGCTCTGATTAACTGGCACACAGACTGATGGCATTATTTTGCTTCACAGGCTCCATTGAGGGGGAGGATCTAAAGGCCCGGGCCTGTGGCGCCATTCTGCTCACGCTTCTCTCCCTGAAGCAGCCGGAGAAGCGCTGCTAATGAAACGAGACTGGTTTAAGGAAAGTGCAGGAAGACGCATTGTCTCCCCTACTGATGATTCTTTATGACTCCACGTGTAATATGAGGAGGAAATAGTACTGGCCTTAGGTGTAAATATGGACAGTAATTAATATATGCATGTGAGTGAGTGTGTGTGCGTGTGTGTGTGTGTGTGTGTGTGTGAGAAGGAAGAAAAAAGCAGAGCTGTGTGGTGAATCGAGCCATCAATTTTCCGAACTTTCGTTAAGGTTTGCCCAAGAAAAAGCATCAATGTTTTAAAAGAGCCGCTTCACATTTTAAACAGTTAACATTATAGCATTATATACACAGTACTGGGCAAAAGTCTTAGGCACCCAATTTTTTTTTTCCATCTAAACTTTGTAAAAGATTTCTATTTTATGACTTCTACATTATCGAGTCGGTACAAAAATATTCCAGAGTCCAAACGTTCGTTTTCCAGCACAAAATTAAATGTTACAGAAAGAAACGGCTTGTAAATGAGCAGCATATTACATAAGAGAGGACTTTTCAGATTAAAAAAAGAAAACATAATGAAGGCTACTGGGTTTTGGTGCAAAATGAAGAAGCGAGTGTGACAGTCATAGTGTCCAGAAGAACTGTGGCTGGTTCTGTAAGACGCTCAGTAAAACCTACAGCTCATTTCCTTATCAAACTGCACTCACTGTACCTCAGACTACTATTTTGTTTTTTAAAGCAAAAGGTCGTCTCACACCAAATACTGACTTTGTTTCATTTATTATGGCTTACTGCTACTGTTTATAGTATTTTTTGAATGTTGAAACATTTCATTTCATTATTTTTAAGTCATCTTTGGTCTACAGCATTTCTTTACATGTGCCTAAGACTTTTGCACACGACTGTATTTTTTTTATTTAGCCTGCAGAGCTTACGATGTGAAAATCTATGACCTTTACCTGCATTTTAAAAAAAAAAACACCCTCAAAATATCAACAACATACAAAAACAAACTATGTCCTGAAATGCTGCTGCTAATTTTACTCTATTTCTTTTTCAGATTTTCATCCAAATGGTTCACAGAGTGTGTATTACTATTCAAGCTGCTCATGGGTGGTGAGGCATGTACGCCCATCAGAAGAAGTCTGAGCGCGGCTAAGCCTAAACCAACATCACCAAACGAGAGGAGGAGGGGAGCAAAGCGGTGCTGTGTGTCCTGCTGAGCCAAAAATGAGATCTCCCTGCACAGATTACACTCTTGCCGCATGCTGGGTCAAGAGCGAGAGAGCGAGAGAGAGAGATTTCTGAAGAGGGAGAAACATGCAGAAGCCAAAACCAAAAATGCTTGCAACACAACTGCTGGCTTGACAATGCAATGAGAGCTATTTTTGCTATTCTGGACCAAAAACAAAGTTCATACTCTTGCAGAAGTAAGACAGTGTTCCTTTTGTGACTGATTTTTTAAGGTGTGATTGTGCTTGGAAAGCTTAAAAGGACCAAATGCCCTCTGTTGCTCTCTCAACCCTGCGTTTTCGAGCAGTGGACAACGCCAGTGGACGGTCTGAATGGATTTTGCAAGCACTGGCAATTATTTCTCAGCTGGTTGCCCCTTTCTGAACTATATTTAGCGCCAGTTTCCTTTTTATTTGAAGTAAGAAACTATTAGATCTTATCCATGACAGCTCTGTACTGTATCTAATATAGAAGACGCCTCTAGAATAAGCGCATGGTATTATGCGCTCGAAGGGCTTTATTTATCAAGGTGATATGTGATAGAAGTGAGCAAATAGCCTGGATATTGATCCAGCCCTCAAATGAAGAAAACGAGATTTGTCATGATGATAGAAGGCAGACGCTTCACACTGTCACAATACTCAACTCAGAGAAAAATGCTCAGTCTCACACACACACATACACAGAAAGTCAACACTGCACCCCTTCAACTGAACAGAAACACACCCTTAACCGTCTCCTCCACTTTTCCAACAACTGATAGAGTCGTCCCTTGTCGACATCTGTAAAGAATCTCTGCTCAGACTGGCAGGATTTCATTAGTTAAATTGCGTGTTGGCCTGCGCTCAGTCAGGAAGAGGAAAAGCCACAGTGAGCCCTGTAATTTAAACCTTATTTTAAAATGCGACTGGCTGGCTGCGCCGGAGCCTGCGTTGCAAAACTCAGCAGGAAACAACAACATGCAAATAATGGAGCAAGAGCCATGTGTGACACGCCAAAAGAGGATCTCGTTCCTTGTCTTCAGACCACAAAAGGCGCGGTAATTATGCGGTGCTCTGAGACTTCCCACTGCTGCTGGAAGCAGCGAGGCCCGCGCTCACAAAACTGCCCATTGTTGGTCATAATCTAATTTACAAGGAGTTGCGCCTCAAGTCTGGACGCCGAAGAAGTGTGCAAATGACGTTGAGGAATCTTTTCACTGCTCTAAAGAAGCCTTAAAGAGTTCAACTCGATTAGCAACCAGGAAAATGTTTAGCTGTTAAGCTTTTGAACTGGGAACTAAATGGACACGCAGTCCAGGAGGGACAAGACCATACAGCACAAAGTCAGATGAAAATTGTGTAAATAATGGGCTACTAATAAAAACAAAGAGTAGATGGTTATGGTAATCGCAACGTGGTCCACAACTTGGTTCTACTCATCATTCGGGTTTATTTTAATTCTCTCAACTTCCTCTAGGGGGTGAGCTTCCCAGTAAAACCACCACAGAGCTCCCAGAATACATTGTAATATTAATCTCCCCATTGCGATTAATAATAAATAATAAATAATACATTCACACCTATGAAGCAACCATACTAGCAAGAACGATGCGTTCCTCATCAATGCAAATTTAAAGAGCACGCCAGCATTTTGCAATGTAATCTCTATCTAGTGTACATGTAGTGTGTGATTACCACGGACAAATTTTTTTTTTTAAAGAATGTTTCCTTGTAAAAAGGCAAAAAAAAAAAAAAATGCAAACTCAAAACATACAAATGATCCAAGTCTAAGGAATTTTTTTCCCAACTACAACAAAATTCAGATTAAACTGTTAATAATCTTTGATGTGAGTCATATTTTTGCAGCACACTTTCATGAATTGTATTTTAAGCTCTAAATCAGGATCATTTTTGTGCTTTAAGGAAGGAATACTTTTTTCCGACAGAGAAGCTGTGGATATATGTGAACCAATGTGACCGTCAAACCTTCAGTACTCGATAAATAACGAGAATTACTATTTACTCTTTTGCTCCAGTGTCGTGTTGTTAAGTTGGATAAAACGACATAAGAACCACTTCACTCATGTCTGTCTCATCCAAACACCTTTACAATCAGAAATTCGAATTGTTGGTTTGAATTCATTTTAAGCCTTGATTGATGAAACTAGCTTTATACTTCTCTTACGTGTGAGTGAGTTTTGATTCAGAATCAGACTCTGTGGGGTTTTTTTTCAGTACAGGTAAACAAGGGGAAATTATTATCCAGGATAATCATTTTTATTCTATCCACATTCACTGGATATGACCAATCGTGCGCTCTGATTGGCTACTCTACTACTAGGCTATCAGCTCATATACTGTGAGTACAAAAAAAAACAAAATGGCAGAGTGTTTTGCTGAACCAACCGAGGACGAAATAAAAACTCTACTCGAAAACAAAACCCCCCAAAATACAAAAAAATAGCAACAAAATATGGAATGAAAGTATTTGATGGTAAGAACGTATCTTTTTTTATTTTTCAAGAATTATTATTATTATTGTAGCATTTTTCACAAATTGCTAGTCATTTCGTCGGTTTGTTTACATTCTAAGCGGAAATGATTTTGTTGGACGTTTTGTATGAAGTTTTTACTTATCGAATTTGCAAAAAATAAAAATAAAAATTCTCTGTTTCTCAAAATCCAGTGATTGTGGATAGAATAAAATTGTCATTCCACTCAATCTCGTCGTACATGGTTTATAGGCGACTCGGTGCTACGCGCCTCATCGGCTATCAGTTCATGTACGACTCGATTTCGTGGAATAACTGTTAAACCTGCCCCAGACATGGTGGATAGAGAATACTAACACTAACCCAACACTTAAGCTATAGACTAGAGCTGTCCAAGTGAAATACACAAGCAGCTAACATCTGATCACAGCCCCCTGCTGAATGGTATTTCACTGAAGAAAATGAAAGCGCTCACCTGAGTGACCCCCGGATGTGCTGCTGGGTGACCCAGTCGCCTCAATCTCAGTATAAGGCAACACTGGATGTATAGGAACTATAAAAGATCATTCAAAAAAGAAGACTATAAAAGATACTAAAAACAATATTACATGATTTCTGTCAGAATACTGTACAAATGCAATGTCTGTCTGGTTTGTGATTTTTTTTTTCCTGCTTAGTTCTTTGTTCTTTTTTATGTTCGATCAAAATATATCACAAACGATTACCGTCACTATCATACAGCAATAAAGTGAGGGAAGATGTAAATGACTTACCCAGAGACTCCTGTCCTAGTTTGGGAGAGAGCTGTGAATAGGGAGGAGGGGGAGAATCTAAAAGGTAAAGAATTTACATTAGAACTTGCTTATATATATATATATATATATATATATATATATATATATATATATATATATATATGATTTTTATCAAAGCCACTAAGACTGCATCAGGTGTGAAACATCCTGGGCCAAAGCATAAGACATCAGCGAGTGCAGAGTCATCTTATGTCTCACCTGCTGCAAAGCATGCACTGTCTGGCTGAAATTTTTTTTGTTTTTTAATGAATAATTCCTTAAAACGGTTTTACAAGTTGTCGCTTTGACCATTTCTCTAAGACTGAAATCAAAAATGACATTATTCATTGCAAACTGTAACGACAATCAAGTCAGCACTAGTTCACGTCATAAACTGTTCAGATTAGAGACTCTTCAGTGGAGACACACCTGCATTACAGCGCATTTTCTATTACGCTAGTGTCTATTTTGCATGCGAAAACCTTACAGGGAATTATTAATATGCCTACCGAACTTATACGTATCATTTCTCTTTTAGTTACATTTGCATTATGTTCAGAACGCCATTTATTCTGTACATGATGCATAATCTGTACTTTGCACATTGCACACACGGTGACATTGTATTTATTCATCAATGTCATCAATTTTATTATATTCTTGCATTATTATTATTTTTTTTTTTACATTTTCACTTATTTGCTTCAGTTTAATGTGTGTCAATGAAGCAATTGCTAGTCCAGTAAAACTCTGATTCTGATTCTTTCTCGTTTTATTTCAATGTCTCGGAAAAAGTGTTTACAGCGAATAAACTGATGAGAGTTAAAGGATGAAACTGCCACTGAGAATAAATCCACATCACACGTCTAGTATACAATCTTTCACAAGACCCTTACATAAATACACAATATGCATATTTGCATTATTTCATTGTTGCAAGAACAGCCCTAATATTCACTTGATTACTAGGGAGACCTATGACTCAGTGAGAAGGAAAATTTGGTGAGTGCACAAAATTAAGCTTGTCTTTTACAGTCCAAAATATGGAAAACCTCTAAATTAGTGATCTCATGAGAACTACTACACCCTTCCTGGGCAGCAGCCCTGAGAGCTGCTCTGTGCGCACTGACTGTGTGTTTTTGTGAATAACAGACTTGAATGAGGAGTAAAAGAACTAAGCGTCCCAGTAGGGTAATGAATTGGGAATTCCACTTCCTGAACGAGAGAATGTCACAAGCCAGCTCCTCTCTCTCTCGCTCTCTCGCACGAATTCCCACCATGTAAGCGCAGGATTGTGTGAGATTGTGCAAGATCTTATAAGAAATGATGGACATTTGATATAGCCTTGCATGTGAACGTGCAACGTTTCATTGAAAATTTAAGCCTGGATACAAATCTGTCACTCAAATTCAGAAGAGAAATGGTGCTCTTTCTTTCCTTCTCTCTCTCTCTCTCTTTCTGTATATTTGAAGGTTTACATATCAGGCCCCTTGCTGCATTGCTGCCGGCAGTACATTTTGCAAACCCAACTCTGAATTTTAGTGGACTCGTCAGATTATTGCAGAAGCCTCCTTCACTTGTCTCCTGACTACCCTCAGACATTTCACGACACCATCATGACCCTGAAGCCTCTTTTGTTTCGAGCATCCTCACCTGGTCCACAAAGGCGGCTGTAATGATAGGGGTTGCAGCATGGCGCCTCACCGCCTGGCGCCCTGAAACTCTCACAGCAGCACAGTGCTTTGAGCGGGGAAGCGAGCTGCAGGTCAGGCCAGCGGAAAAACCTACACAGCAGGTATTGAGGAGACACAGCACGACCTCCGACGTGCAGCTCGGCCTGAGGAGCTCCAACGCAACCGCCCAACACGGCGCCTTTGGACTCCACTGCCTCCAACAAGACGCCCAAAGGTTTCTCCTTCAACTTTTTCAGGAGCGCATAGGCACACCTCTGAAGTTCTTGCTCCAGTAACGTTCTACGAGTTCTCGACTCGGCAGCACCGTGGTCTCGATCAGATTCTGAAAGGTCACTTTTGCTTCGATGGAGATCTTTAAACCAACAGCAGGTCACTGTCCCGCTGTCGCTGTCCTCCCATGGAGGGAGTCCACGCTGTTCCTGGACGCACATGTCCACCTGGATGCCTTCTTGGTCTAAAACAAGCTCTGATCCTGCATTTTCCACCAGAGCCAGGGTGTCGCTGGATCCCCTGGAGTTTCCCACAGCCCGAGGCTCTGTTTGGGAGATGTTCTCCGGATTGTCGCCGCTCTTGCTGCCTCCTCCATCGGCCTCCTGTCCGTCCGCGATCAAACGGCTTCTCCAGAGTCGCCGCACCAGAGCGCCGCGTCTCGTCCTGAACATACGACACCTTAACCGCTTCTCATGCGCGCTTTGTGTGTCAGTGTGTGTGTGCGCGCGCGCGCGCGTCGGTGTGTGCGTCCTACGTCTGTTCCCGATCCCGACGATGCTCGTGCACGGTATCCGACATCAAGGCTCCGTGCCTGGACGCACAGCCGCGGGCGCTTTCTTCCTGGCCGGCGCACAACATTAGAGTCGGCGATCGTGGCAGTTCTGCAACAAAGTGGCGACGCTGTCACGGCGCATCAGTGCCGACAAGATAAAACCCGGTGCCGCGTGCAGCCTGAAGTCTGCAAAAACATGAACATAAGAAAGTTGATTTATAGGCTTGCTTGAGTCCTGTGCATTCCTGGAGAGCCGTTAGATTCACATCCAGAACAGGATTAACACACTCTTGATCAGACAGAACCCTTGATCACCACCGATTTTTCAGATCGGTGCAGGCGCGCGCACAGACCAACTCGGCAACAAACCCAAAAGTAATCCTTTCACAATGAACAGCTCCATCCTGATCCACCAAAAAAAAAAAAAAAAAAATCTTCATGCAACGGAAACATCCATTAAGTCTGAGTCAGGAAGACTTGCCCTTTAAATCCTTGCGCTCTTGCGCAGATGAACGGGATCCTACGATTGTTCTTTACTCTCTCTCCTCTCTCTCTCACACACACACACGGTCGCGGGGCCCTCGGAGGAGCGCGGCGGAGTCATTGGCTGGTTCTCATCATGTGCTCGTCTAGACTCGGTGGCGGCTGCGGGGCGCGCGGGGTGCTGCGCAGGCGCGGTGTCGGGTTTCTGCACACTTAAAGGGGCCACTCGGAGAGCACTGGAAAACCTAAAACTCCAGTACACATATACACATACATATACAGGACCAGTCAAAACTTTGGACACCTCTACTCTACTCTACTCATTCATAGTTTTTTTTTCCTGCATTGTGACTATTTCTACATCATACTAAAGATATCAAAACTATGGAACATGTGTTTCATAGTGGTTAGTACTGTCGCCTCACAGCAAGATGGTCCTGGGTTCGAGCCCAGCGGCCGGCGAAGGCCTTTCTGTGTGGAGTTTGCATGTTCTCGCCGTGGGTTTCCGCCGGGTGCTCCGGTTTCCCTGACATGCAGTTAGGCTAATTGGTGGCTCTAAATTGACCGTATGTGTGAACGTGAGTGTGGGTGTGAATGGTTGTTTGTCTTTGTGTCAGCCCTGCGATGACCTGGCGACTTGTCCAGGGTGTACCCCGCCTCTCACACATAGTCAGCTGGGATAGGCTCTAGCTTGCCTGCGACCCTGTAGAACAGGATAAGCGGTTACGGATAATGGATGGATAGCACTGTTTTGGATAGTGGTTGCACTGTCGCCTCACAGCAAGAAGGTCCTGAGTTCGAGCCCCGTGGTCGACGAAGGCTTTTCTGTGTGCAGTTTGCATGTTCTCCGCGTGTCTGCATGGGTTTCCTCCGGGTGCTCTGGCTTCCCCGACAGTCCAAAGACATGCAGGTTAGGCTAATTGGTGGCCCTAAATTGACCGTAGGTGTGAGTGTGAATGGTTGTTTGTCTATGTGTCAGCCCTGCGATGACCTGGCGACTTGTCCAGGGTGTACCCCGCCTCTCGCCCGTAGTCAGCTGGGATAGGCTCCAGCTTGCCTGCGACCCTGTAGAACAGGATAAACAGCTACAGATAATGGATGGATGGATGTTTCATAGTTTAGATTCTTCAAAGTAGCCAGTGTTTACCTTGATGGCGCTTTGCACGCTACTGGCTTTATCTTACCCAGCTTCATGAGGTAGTCACCTGGAATGCTTTTCAATTAACAGGTGCCTTGTCAAAAGTTAATCCATGCAATTTCTTGCCTTCTTCATGCGTTTGAGATCAAACAGTAAATAGTAAATAAAAAACGCAGTAAATCGTCTTGTTCCACATTATATCAAGAACCGCTCAACTAAGTAAAAAGAAACAACATTCATCATTACTTTAAGACATGAAGAAAGAAGTGTCTTTTAATTATTATTATTATTATTATTATTATTATTATTATTATTATTATTAATAAAGAAAAAAACATTAAATTAGAAGGTGTTTCCAAATTTTTGACTGGTACTGTACATATACAAATACACCTACTTAAACATATGCATATGAGGCAAAACATCTCATCTCATCTCATTATCTCTAGCCGCTTTATCCTTCTACAGGGTTGCAGGCAAGCTGGAGCCTATCCCAGCTGACTACGGGCGAAAGGCGGGGTACACCCTGGTCAAGTCGCCAGGTCATCACAGGGCTGACACATAGACACAGACAACCATTCACACCTACGGTCAATTTAGAGTCACCAGTTAACCTAACCTGCATGCCTTTGGACTGTGGGGGAAACCGGAGCACCCGGAGGAAACCCACACAGACACGGGGAGAACATGCAAACTCCACACAGAAAGGCCCTCGCCGGCCCCGGGGCTCGAACCCAGGACCTTCTTGCTGTGAGGCGACAGCGCTAACCACTACACCACCGTGCCGCCCCATGAGGCAAAACATGCATGATCATTTTGTGCATGAAAGCAAACTAGCAAACAATAAATAAATAACTTAAAAATTGTTCAGTTCGTCAGGTTCAATGCCCAAACTGATGATCACATCATCAGTTTTTCTTTGGCTAATCAGACACAAGGTACACCACCACTCTTGCCAGAGCAGTTGGGGGTTAGGTGCCTTGCTCAAGGGCACTTAAGTCAATCCTGCTAGTCTGGGGAATCAAACCAGCAACCTTTTGGTCCCAAAGCTGTTTCTCTAACCATTAGGCCATGACATGTAGGTACATGTGATACAAGGGGGAAAGAATACAATAACAATAACATGCAAGCACCATGCATTATAGTACTATTAGTGAAACAGTACCAGCAAACTCCATGAAAGGGTTAATTCTTCGCATGTGGAATCAGAGAAGAGAAAACACACCCCATAATACACTAACTTGATCACAGTAACTAAAGTTCTAAAAAAAAAAATTATCCAATTGGTGCCTTTGATACTGAGAAAGTCTTATTTTCACTGAGAAGGTTAGAGTTTAATAGTCATTTGGCCCTCCCTTTAAAATTCTTCAGGAGGCAAGGCAGACGTGCCCATGTGCTATTAATGGATGAAATCATCAGGCTGTAAATCATGGGCTAACTCCTGTAGACCTATGCTTAGGCTGTAGCTTTTGATCATCCTGACAGAAACTCTTCTCACGCTTTTTACAGGGTGTGCACTTGAGGCTTCTGTAATCCTGTCTCACCTAGTTAATTTTTGCCTCATTTACAGAAAGTAAGCTCATGCCTTTACAACTGGTCTTTACAATCAGAATGATCATTTCTGTTAGTAATTGTGCACTCGCTGATGTGGACAGTCAAAAAAAATTTTAAACAATAATAAAAAATTTTTTTATAATGAAATACATTGAAAGTTTCAAACTGCCAAAGAAAATAACAAAAAAAAATGTAGAATTGAGAAATTCTGTCCAAAGTTACCGAATGATTATTAGAAAAGTCCCATTTGTCTTCTAATCAACAACAGCCTTTGACTTGCATGAGCAATTGGACTCTGTTATTGCATTTGGTGTTTAGTTCATGCATACCTTTTTCATGAGAATGAATGAACTCGCTGTTATAAAGAAATTCGCACCTACAAGTTTGCCATCAGTAAATGTTTCCAAAAAGCTTTATGCGTTACATAACGATGTGAAATAATTTGTCAGTGCCAGTGCCACTTGCTCAGTTACGACGCTGCTTGAAAACTTGTGTCAACTACAAACTCAACAAAATACTGCATTATGGCCTTCCTCTGCATGACGATTGGTGGGATCCTCATCACAGCTTCCGTCACTTATCAGTGCTCTGAGTGGACGATAACCACACTCGCCTGGCATCAGGTTCATAACTGCTCTGACTCCCATTTAGTCTCCTGTAGATAATCTATCAGCAGAGAGGTTTAGAGCTAAGGAGACAGGGAGTCCGGCACCAAACCATCTCCCAAAATAGCCCTGTGTCCACCCAGGCTCTGGGCAGCCGTGGTGCTGTCGTAAGGGGCCTAGCAAGACCCAGCACAGGAATGTCATGTCATCAGGAGCAGTAATGGGGCTATGGCAAGGTTGCAAAAAGCAGTGAATGAAGGAAGTCACTCTGAGTCCATGAAGGCCTGAAGTGGATTGGGGGCAGATAGAGTAGCCTTTGCAGGCTGGAATTGATCTCAGGCTACTGGAGAAAATGGATAATGAGAAATGGATACAGAACAGTGAGATGGTGATTTAAGAGGCTAGATGAAAGACGCCATTCTGAAGTACATTTACACTTGTATTGTGCTTGTATTGAGTTTGTAATGCAATAGACAGGAAATCAGACTTTCTGACTCCAGTGCATAGTCAAAGAATGTTCTCAACAAACACATTAAACACATAAAAACATTATAATTAGAATACTTTCCCAGAGAAACTGGATTCCCAGAATATATAGTACCAGTCAAAAGTTTGGACATACCTACTCATTAATAGGGGTTTTCTGTATTTTGACTACAAACCCCATTTCCAGAAAAGTTGGGATATTTTCCAAAATGCAGTAAAAACAAAAATCTGTGATTTGTTAATCACGTGAACCTTTATTTAACTGACAAAAGTACAAAGAAAAGATTTTCGATAGTTTTACTGACCAACATAATTGTATTTTGTAAATATGAGTGGAGTTAGAATTTGATGGCTGCAACACACTCAACAAAAGTTGGTATGGAGGCATTATAAGACTGAAAAGTTCATAGGATATTCAAATTCATTTTGGAAGATTCCACAATATGTAGGCTAATTGGTAACATGATTGGGTATAAAAGGAGCATGCACCAAAAGGTTCAGTCTCTGCAAGCAATACAACCTGAAACTGTATTACACAAGGAGGAAGCCACTGATCAATTCGATGCAGAAATGTCACCTATTTCTCTGGGCCTGAACTCATCTCAGATGGACCGAAAGACAGTGGAAACGTGTGCTATGGTCAGATGAGCCCACATTTCAGCTTGTTTTTGGGAAAACCGGACATCAAGTCCTCTGTGCCAAAGCTGAACATGACCTTCCACTTTGTTATCAGAGAAAGGTGGAAAAGCCAAAATCTGTGATGGTATTGGGGGGTGGGGGGGGGCATCACTGCCCATGGCATGAGTGAGTTGCATGTGTGTGATGGTACCATTGACACAGAGGTACAGTGCCTTGCAAAAGTATTCATACCCCTTGAACTTTTTCACATTTTTCCACCTTACAACCACAAACTTAAGTTTTTTATTGAGATTTTATGTGATAGACCAACACAGAGTAGGACATAATTGTGAAGTGAAACGAAAATGATAAACGGTCTTCAAAATTTTAAACAAATAAAAATCTGAAAAATGTGATGTGCATTAGTATTCAGCCCCCTGCGTCAATACTTTGTAGAGCCACCTTTTGCTGCAATTACAGCTGCAAGTCTTTTGTGGTATGTCTCTACCAGCTTTGCACATCTAGACACTGAAATTTTTGCCCATTCTTCTTTGCAAAATAGCTCAAGCTCAGCCAGATTGGATGTAGAGCGTCTGTGAACAGCAATTTTCAAGTCTTGCCACAGATGCTCAATGGGATTTAGGTCTGGACTTTGACTGGGCCATTCTAACACATGAATATTCTTTGATCTAAACCGTTCCATTGTAGCTCTGGCTGTATGTTTAGGGTCATTGTCTTGCTGGAAGGTGAATCTCCTTCCCAGTCTCAAGTCTTTTACAGCCTCCAACAGGTTTTCTTCCAGGATTGCCCTGTATTTAGCTCCATCCATCTTCCCATCAACTCTGACCAGCTTCCCTGTCCCTGCTGAAGAAAAGCATCCCCATAGCATGATGCTGCCACCACCATGTTTCACAGTGGGGATGGTGTGTGCAGGGTGATGAGCAGTGTTAGTTTTCCGCCACACATAGCGCTTTGCATTTAGGCCAAAAAGTTCAACTTTGGTCTCATCTGACCAAAGCACCTTCTTCCACATGTTTGCTGTGTCCCCTACATGGCTTCTTATGCCTGTCTTTCAACAATGGCTTTCTTCTTGCCACTCTTCCAAAAAGGCCAGATTTGTGGAGTGTACAACTTATAGTTGTCCTGTGCACAGATTCTCCCACCTGAGCTGTGGATTTCTGCAGCTCCTCCAGAATGATCATGGGCCTCTTGGCTGCTTCTCTGACCAGTGCTCTCCTTGCTCGCTCTGTCAGTTTAGGTGGACGGCCATGTCTTGGTAGGTTTGCAGTTGTGCCATACTTTTTCCATTTTTGAATGATGGATTGAACAGTGCTTCTTGAGATGTTCAGAGCTTGGGATATTTTTTTATAACCTAACCCTGCTTTAAACTTCTCCAGAACTTTATCCCTGACCTGTCTGGTGAGTTCTTTGGTCTTCATGATGCCGTTTGTTCTTCAGTGTTCTCTAACAAACCACTGAGGCCTTCACAGAACAAGTGTATTTATGCTGAGAGTAAATTACACATAGTAGGACTCTATTGACTAATTAGATGACTTCTGAAGGCAACTGACTGCACTGGATTGTATTTAGAGGTATCAGAGTACAGGGGGCTGAATACTAATGCACACCACATTTTTCAGATTTTTATTTGTTTAAAATTTTGAAGACCATTTATCATTTTCATTTCACTTCACAATTATGTGCTACTCTGTGTTGGTCTATCACATAAAATCTCAGTAAAAAACTTTTAAGTTCGTGGTTGTAAGGTGGAAAAAGGTGAACAAGTTCGAGGGGTATGAATACTTTTGCAAGGCACTGTATATATTGAGATTTTAAAGAAACATATGTTGCCACTGAGGCAATGTCGCTTCCTGGGAAGTCGATGTTTATGTCAGCAGGACAACGCCAGGCCTCATTCTGCACAGGCTACAACAGTGTAACTTCATAGACACAGAGTGCATGTGCTTGACTGGCCTGCTGCCAGCCCCGATCTGTCTCCTGTTGAGAATGTACGGTGCATCCTGTAGAGGTGAATCAGACAAAGATGACCACAGACTGTTGAGCAGCTGAAGTCCTGTATCAAGCAAGAATGGACAAAAGTTCGAATTATAAAACTACAACAATTAGTATCCTTAGATCTCATATGATTACAAAGTGTTATTAAAGGGAAAGGTGATGTAATACAATGGTAATAATGGCCTTAATAAAACCTTTTTTGAGTGTGTTGCAGGCATCAAATTCTAACTTCATTTATATTTAAAAAATGCAATTAAGTTGATCAGTAAAATGATTGAAAGAAGAAACCTTTATTTGTCACATACACACTTCAAGCACAGTGAGAGTCATCCTCTGCATTTAACCCATCTGAAGCAGTGAACACACGTGCGCACACACACCCAGAGCAGTGGGCAGCCACACCAAAGCACCCGGGGAGCAGTCAGGGGTCAGGTACCTTGCTCAAGGGCACTTCAGCCCAAGGCTGCCCCACATCAACCTAACTGCATGTCTTTAGACTGTGGGGGAAACCGGAGCACCCGGGGAAACCAACGCAGACACGGGGAGAACATGCAAACTCCACACAGAAAGGCCCTCGCCGGCCACTGGGCTCGAACCCAGAACCTTCTTGCTGTGAGGCGACAGTGCTAACCACTACACCACCGTGCCGTCCAAAGAAAAGAAAATCTTTTCTTTGTACTTTTTTCAGTTAAATAAAGTTTCATGTGAATTAAAAAATCACAGATTTTTGTTTTTATTGCATTTTGGAAAATATCCCAACTTTTCTGGAAATGAAGTTTGTATTTTCTACACTGTAGAACAATACTGAAGACATTAAAACTATGAAACAACAACATTTGGAACATATATGGAATTATATGGTTAAAAAAAGAGTGTTAAAAAACAAATGATGTTTCATATTTTAGATTCTTCAAAGTAGCCAGCGTTTACGTTGATGACGCTTTGCACACTACTGGCATTATCTTAACCAGCTTCATGAGGTAGTCACCTGGAACGCTTTTCAATTAATAGGTGACTCATCAAAAGTTAATTAGTTCAGTTTCTTACGTTTTTAATGAGTTTGAGATCAAACAGTAAATAGTAGATAATTAAAAAAATACAGTAAATAGCCCTATTCCACAACTGTAGTAATCCATATTATATCACCACTCAACTAAGTAAAGAGAAATGACATCCATCATTACTTTAAGGCACAAAGTGTCTTTTAATTAATAAAAAATAAAGAAAAAAAATTGAATTAGATGGTGCGTCTGAACTTTTGACTGGTACTGTGTACAGTGCAAAAGTTTTAGGCACCCTACATTTTTTTAAAATGTAAATTTTGTCTTATATTCTAATTTTATACCTACTGTATTCCAGTAGAAAAGAAAGCAAAAGACTTCCAAGAATTGATTTATTTTCAAAAGCTCCAGTGTCACAGAGAAATGTTTATGTTTTGTTTTGAAATGGACCACATTAAGTAACAGAGCACACCATCAAGGCTGTCTGGGATTTTACTTATGCAACAATAGAACTGAAGCAAGTTCTCCAAGAAGTGTATAAACAGCATTCCAGGCAGTTTCCTCACAACACTGCTCCATAGTGTTCCTGAGAGAACTGATGTCATTGTAAACACAAAAGTAATTTACAGTTTGATTGAATTATTTATTGGTTGTGTTATTGTTTACTGCTAAATACCACTATTATTTTAATACTATTCATTGTGGCATTGTGGTACGTTGGGTAACGTTGCTGCCCTGAGCTGGGGTTACTGACTATGTGGAGTTTCTGTGCATGTTCTCTTCACGTCTGTGTGGGCTTTACTTCCCAAAAACATGGCAGAAGCTGGGCTGGTTAGGATAAATTTATTTTAGGTGTGAATGTGTGTGTGCAACACATCCTGCAATCAACTGGCATCCTAGTCAGGGTGTATTCCAGCCTCGTGCCCAGTGATCTCAGGATAGACTCTTGATCCATCATGACCCTTCAGTGAAGGTTACTGAACGTGAGTGAGTGAGTGAGTAACTTAATTTCATAATTTCTGAAGGTATATTCACTTTACAAATTTTCTTTAGAAGTGCCTAAGACTGTTGCATATAAAATATAACATTTCTATATAAGTATATTATTAGTATAGTAAAATTTGTTAGAATTGTAATTCAAATATTTAATTTAGAGGGCCATTATGCACTTTATTTCTTTTTCAGTATGTTTGTCTTGTAAAAAAACATTCACAAGAAAGATATTGGAAGGGACTTCATGAATATATTTATGCATTTCCAATATGCTCATCTCATATTTGGTCCATATATAATATTGTCTCCAGTCTTTGTTTGAACTCAGTCACATTATTATATAAACCTTCCTTGACTTAGTACCTTTGGTCAATTGATCAAATATTGTTCAGTGTTTGATAAAGTGACCGATTAGTATGCACAGTGCTTAAAATCCCGAATATCACTACAGGGCCTGATATACTTGGATGTGCATGACAATACAACCCAAATACAATCTGGTCAGTTGTTGGCCCTTTCCACTGACAGATGGAACAATATATGTGCATAGCAACAGATATTTGTAATTATTCTATCCACATTCACTGGATATGAGCAATCACGCACTCTGATTGGCTACTCTACTACTAGGCTATCAGCTCATATACCCTGAGTAGACAATAACAAAATGGCGGCACGCATCAAGCCAGATATATCACTATCTTATCAAGTATTTAAAAGAAACAGAAATAGCTAAAAGAATGTACCCCCCCCCCAATATCTCTTGTTCCACACTCCAGCCCAGTTGTTGGTGGTAATACACCTTTAAATTGGTTTGCCAACTGCCAAAAAACCCTAAAGAAGAAGAAGAAGAAGAAGAAGAAAAATGACGGCGCGTGTTACTGAATCAACCGAGGACGAAATAAAAACTCTACTCCAAAACACCCCCCCCAAAAAAAGCAACAAAATATGGAATAAAAGTATTTGATGGTAAGAACGTATCTTTTTTTAATTTTTCAAGAGTTATTATTATCGCCTGTCATTTCGCCGGTTTGTTTACATTCTAAGCGGAAATGATTTTGTCTGACGTTTTGTACAAAGTTTTTATTTCTCGAATTTGCAAAAAATAAAAATAAAAATGCTCTGTTTCTCAAAATCCAGTGAATGTGGATAGAATAAAACAGTTATTCCACTCAATCTCGTCGTACATGGCTGATAGCCAACTTGGTGCTACGTGCCTCATCGGCTATTAGCTCATGTTCGACACGATTTTGTGGAATAACTATGAATTATATCTGTAATTATATACCTACAAACTGCACCCTGGATGTTACTTGACAAAAATGGCCTATGTACGTACACATTAGTAAGGGATACAGTAACTGGATCTCTGGGAGTCATAGGATTTGAAGGCAAAACCTTCTGGTCATTAACACAAACTCATAAGCACTGAGCTACCACTGACTCTATGCTTTGTAAAAAATATCCATGTCAAATGAAAACCACTTGTATCACAGCGATACAAAGACCTTCACTAGTTTTGCAATTTCACTGACAATGAACTACACTGTAACAGCAAGACTCAGACAGGCATATTCAGTGGAATCTGTCTGGGGAAATTTCTGGCCTTCAAACCAGTGTTTCGGCACGTGGAGCCTCATTTATGGTTAAACAAGGGAGACAGCCAGAGCCCTCAATGAGTATCTGCCGGGAAAACATGGGGTAGATTCTTCAACGTGGCACAAGCTGGGAAAAGAATGAGCAGAGTTAAATCTACACCAAAAACGTTTCATTGGTTACGTTATGTAGGTTCAGGAGACACAGGGATTATTGATTAAGTAGCTGAGTGTACATGTTCTTGTAGTTTACAATAATGCAACCTTGCGTTATATACAAATGCGACCATGTGGTATGTAAGAAATAAAACACAATGGGCAATGCTGTTATAGAAAAATAACCAACGATGTAGTGGTGTGGTCTGGCTAGATGTGAAACATAGGACCGCTACAATCCAGAAGTTTATTCTTTTCAAATATTGGATTATTTTCCATTGAAAATCTCATCTCATCTCATTATCTCTAGCCGCTTTATCCTTCTACAGGGTCGCAGGCAAGCTGGAGCCTATCCCAGCTGACTACGGGCGAAAGGCGGGGTACACCCTGGACAAGTCGCCAGGTCATCACAGGGCTGACACATAGACACAGACAACCATTCACACTCACATTCACACCTACGGTCAATTTAGAGTCACCAGTCAACCTAACCTGCATGTCTTTGGACTGTGGGGGAAACCGGAGCACCCGGAGGAAACCCACGCGGACACGGGGAGAACATGCAAACTCCGCACAGAAAGGCCCTCGCCGGCCACGGGGCTCGAACCCGGACCTTCTTGCTGTGAGGCGACAGCGCTAACCACTACACCACCGTGCCGCCCTCCATTGAAAATGTTTAATTTTATCCAGCAACAGTTTGCCAAAGATTACAAGTTTTGTCAACTAAAGAACAACACATAATGCACTTTATTTTGTTCGTAGTTAGTGTTGAAGAACATCCATGAAACACTTACAATAATAGCAGCTATACACTCACTGGCCACTTTATTAGGTACACCCATACACCTGCTGTTTTATGCAGTTCTCTAATCAGCTCATCCCTCGACTGCAGCACAATCCTTAAAATCATACAGATACGAATCAAGAGCTTCAGTTAATGTTCACTTCAAACATCGGAATGGGAAAAATTGTGATCTCAAAGTGTGACTTTCGCTGTGACATGGGTGTTGGTTTAAGCCAGATGGACTGGTTTGAGTATTTCAGAAACTGCTGATCTCTTGGGGTTTTCACACACAACAGTCTCTTGAGTTGACACAGAGAGAATGGTGTGAAAAACAAAAAACATTGAGTGAGCGACAGTTCTGTGGGTGGAAACAAACGCCTTGTTGATAAGAGGGGTCAGAGGGAAATGGCCAGATTGGTTCGAGCTGCCAGGAAGGATACAGCAACTCATAGCAACTTTTTGCAACCGTGGTGAGCAGAAAAGCATCTCAACATGCAATGGCAGAAGACCACACTGGGTTCCACTCCTGCAGCCAAGAACAGGAATCTTGGAATCAAGAACAAGTTCCTATTAAAGTGCCTGGTTAGTGTATATAGTACCAGTCTCTTCTCATTTCTCTTTCTTTTTTCCCCTCATTTGCTTACCTGATAATTCCCTCCCACCTTCCAGATTGGCTGACCTTGCTATGATTGACAGGAGACAGAGTATAGAGTATGCCATCCCTGTCACCCAGAAAGCACGGGAAATCTTCCTTCTTTGGCTTCCAGCCACACATGGCAGTGAAATTGTTGGGATTCAAACTCACAATCTCTCAATGATAGAGTGAATGCTTTTAAAAAAAGTTGTAATGTTCCCGATAATCAGGGCGGCACGTTGGTGTAGTGGTTAGCACTGTCGCCTCACAGCAAGAAGGTCCGGGTTCGAGCCCAGTGGCCGGCGAGGGCCTTTCTGTGTGGAGTTTGCATGTTCTCCCCGTGTCTGCATGGGTTTCCTCCGGGTGCTCCGGTTTCCCCAACAGTCCAAAGACATGTAGGTTAGGCTAATTGGTGGCTCTAAATTGACCGTAGGTGTGAATGTGAGTATGAATGGTTGTTTGTCTCTGTGTCAGCCCTGTGATGACCTGGTGACTTGTCCAGGGTGTACCTTGCCTCTCGCCCGTAGTCAACTGGGATAGGCTCCGGCTTGCCTGCGACCCTGTAGAACAGGATAAGCGGCTACAGATAATGGATGGATGGATGGATTCCCAATAATCTGCAAAGCCCTCCATCCCAAAAATTTCTCATGTTGGAAAACTTAAAGTTGCATCTTTACATCTAATTGCTACAACACATGATCATTGAATACTCCTTCCATAATGCTAATGAAACATCCATAAATGCTGACAGAAAACAGCATAACGTCAAATAAACAATGGTTTATGCAGCATGTTTGCTATACCAGTTCAGCCGAACTGTCTGCATGTGTAACCCTACTGCTCCCTTAGGTTGTTTGAGGGGGGACAAAATTTCTTCATATGTTATTGTGTACAAATAAGAGTTTCTTGTGTCAATTCGTCTACTATCTTAATCTAATCACATAACCGTAAACTAAATCTGTCATCACTTTTGTGTACGCAAAACAGCTCTACAGTGTAGCTACAATGTCGTGTCCAGTTCCCTAACATGCAACTTCATGACAGTTATATGGAATTACAGGCATCTTTGTGTTTCGAAATCTGTTATTGCGAGAAATATAAGCCTTTAAAATTTCCAGTAAATCTTGAAGCACATTTTTGGTTACAATAAACTAGAAAGGACCACAAAGACTGAGGTATTGCTGTTTACACTGAACAATCATAAACAAAGTCAGGAATACACAATGAAGGTCCTGGTCCTGAAACACTCTCGTAAACACTCTTAACCAACAATTATATGGCCCACATCCAGCTTTTTATCATGCTGGACAGAAATACAGTCATATAATATATTTGCGTATTAAACCAGAGTCGGGTAACGCCAGACCCAAGGTTCTGTGTTCAGCTCCTTTCATTCCTCTACATGCTTTCTAAACATGCTCATGTTTAGACTGAGGGGGAAAGAGAATATCTAAGAAATTGAGGAAGGAAATGAGTTGAAAACAAAGGAAAGGGCAAGAAAGGCAGTGTGACAGAGGGCTGCGCGGCTACTGATTGCGGCGGAGGCTCCAAAACGCTCGGCGCCGGCTGAACAGGCCACAGAGTTCCAGACAGTGAGATTAGCTTCTGCACTCACACGGGTGCAAATATACACCGTCTGCGCTGCTCTGGTGTGCTTATGATGCACTTACGAAGGGTGATGGGATTCTGTCTATATCAACTGAGTAGTCTTTGGTAAATGCCAGTTAAAGGTGCCTACCTGGCTTACATCAATAACTGTAAAATATTACTTTTTTTTTTTTACAAAAAATAATTGTTCTTGATTAAAGAAGCTTGGCAAGTTAAAAAGAAGAAGGCCAACAATGACTGCATGACCAACAGATCAGTTGGGAAAAAAAAAAACTGTGTACAGGACATTGTCATAGTCTCAGCAGGTATCTGAAACTTTCTGCAGAGTTGTACATTTTTTTTGGGGGGGGGTGAACAGAGAGGCAGAGATGAAGAATTGATTGTGTACATCACTAACCTTACAAAAGCAGAGGCAGACATGTCCTGTCAACAGCCGTGGCCTTTGCGTGCATTTGACCAACTGTGTTTACGTCAGCAGGTACAGAGAACATATCTAATCTCTAAGAGTGAGACGGAGAAGGGGGGCTCAAGTGCCACTATGGGCTGGGGTGCCTGAGGGGCCGACTGCTTTGAGAGAGAGAGAGAGAGAGAGAGAGAGAGAGAGAGAGAGAGAGAGAGAGAAAGCAAAGGGAGGGAGGAGAAAGGGAGAGGCAAGGGAAAGAGAGAGTAAATCAGCAGAGGAGATTTGAGACAGGAAGAGCATGGCGTCAGTACAGGCTGGAGATAAGGACTTGAGCTCCATAGACAAACATGCTTTTTCCCTGGGCCTGGCAAATACTCTCTCTCTCTCTCTCTCTCTCTCTCTCTCTCTCTCTCTCGCGTGCATTTCTTTCTCTCTTTGTCTCTGAATCTTCCAGTAAAGGAACTGTGCAGGTGCCACTTTGCTGTTTATCTTCATCCTGACTCATAAGCCTTCCTCTGAGAGAATTTTTCAGCACGTCCTAATAAGCACACATTCTCTTAAAGTCTTAAACGTTTTACGTATGTCCATTTTTGTCAGTCACATTCACTATATTGCCAAAAGTATGGCTTAATTATTGAGGTCAGGTGTTTCAGTCACACCGTTTGATAAAATGAAGTATGTAGAAATGCACTCTCTATAGATGACCATCGGTAGTAGAATAGGTCTTATAGAGGCTTTGCACTATCATGTGACCCCATAGCAATGGTAACTAGGGCGCCATGACAGGAGGCACGCTTGTAGTGCTTCATTTAGCTGAGTTAGTTGTTATTGGTCAGTATGGGAAGGTTTTGCTGGAATTTTGGCCCCAATTTTGTTTTTAATTTACCAAAAGTAATTCATCCTCAAGAGGGAAAAAACTAGAGAGATTTCTAAACGTAAAAGGGAAAAAAAAACATTCAGCGGGACTCGATGTCGAATGGAGAGGTCAGAAGCCCTATGGTATGCTTACTTCATTTCCACAAAGGTAAGAATTCCAAATAAAATTAAATTTCACAACTACAGCAAGGTGCTCATTCTTATCCAGTGAAGTGAACATGAGCAACAACATAGCAGCTGTGCAGAACCGCTTTCACTGAGGGGCATTTACATTCGGGGATCCTTCAGAGCGCGTTGTGCGTGTGCTTGGGACCCAGTCATTATGGGAAACACCTGATGCTGATTTGAGCACAATCAGTGTGCTGTTTTCATAGAGTCTTTGCAAGTATTCTGTCAGGTATGTGGTGGTAGACGGGTCTAAGTGCAGGAAGAGTGTTTATTAGCAGGCGTGATATTTACATGATATTTCTAGTCATAAACATGGCTAGAAACAAACGTGACAGTGATAATGATAATACTTCACAAAGCTTCTGTGTCCTTACATGCATGCACTGATTGCTCTATGGGGTCACGTGATGGTGCAAAGCTTCTATTGAAGAGCTCAGTGAGTTTAAACATGGCATTGTCTTGACCACAAGTCAACTGTATGTGTTATTATTGAAAAATAGAAGCGTCTAGGAAGAGCAGCAGGTCAGCTGTGAAGTGGTAGACCATGCAAACTCATAGAGTAGGGTTGATGAGTGCTGAAACACATAGGGCATAAAAGTTACCTACCCACTGTGGCATCACTCACTGATAAATTCCAAACTGTCACTGGAAGCAACATCAGCACAAGAACTCTTCATTGGGAGCTTCATGAAATGGATTTCCGTGGCTGAGCAGCTGCACCAAACCAAAATTCACTAAGCATTGGCTTTGGTGTAAAGCACTGCCACTGGACTCTGGAACAGTGAAAATGTGTTCACTGGATGATGAATCACACTTCACTATCTGGAAGTCTGATGAATGATTCTGGGATTGGGGATGCCCAGAGAACGCTACCTGCAGGAACGCATAGTGCAACAGTCAAGTTTGGTGGAGGAGAGAGGTAAAGTTAATTTGATAGCATATAAAACATTTTTGGCAGTTGTATACTTCCAACTTTGTGGCAACATTTTCGGAAAAGACTCTTTTCTGTTTTATCATGACTTTGCACAAATCATGGTTCATAAAGACAGGGTTTTGATGAGTTTCACGAGAAGAAACTCCAGTGGCCTGCACAGAGCCCTGACCTGAACCCCACTGAATACCTCTAGGATGAATTGGAATGGCCTTCTTCTCCAATAACTGACTTCACAAATGCTCTTTTGACTGAAATATTCATACAGACACACCCCAAAATATTGTAGAAAACCTTCCCAGAAGAGTCTGGAGCTGTTATAGCCACAACGTTGGTGAGGGTGGTGGTGAGGAGGTTGTAACTCCTTATTAATACCCATAGTTTTGGAATGGGATATCCGAGTAGCTCATATAGATGTAATGGACAGGTGTCCACGTACCTTTGGCCATATAGTGTATCTCTCATCTCATTATCTCTAGCCGCTTTATCCTTCTACAGGGTCGCAGGCAAGCTGGAACCTATCCCAGCTGACTACGGGCGAAAGGCAGGGTACACCCTGGACAAGTCGCCAGGTCATCACAGGGCTGACACATAGACACAGACAACCATTCACATTCACACCTACGGTCAATTTAGAGTCACCAGTTAACCTAACCTGCATGTCTTTGGACTGTGGGGGAAACCGGAGCACCCGGAGGAAACCCACGCGGACACGGGGAGAACATGCAAACTCCGCACAGAAAGGCCCTCGCCGGCCCCGAGGCTCGAACCCAGGACCTTCTTGCTGTGAGGCGACAGCACTAACCACTACACCACCGTGCCGCCCCATATAGTGTATATATACATATATACTGTATGTATATTTTTGCATATTAGTAATATATTTTTGACTCTGACCTTTACAGTTATGCTTGGCAACAAAACAAAAGTTGTAAAAGACACAGCAAAGTATGTGCAAGGCACAAATGGACTCTCATCTCCTCTAGTAAAGCTGTCCTAATATTCTCTATAGTATTTAGATCCTGCTCTTCTGCATCTTCTTACCTCTATCCTACCTATTAAATCCTGGCAATAATCTGAAACATTTCCTAATTCTCCAAAAATGTCCTTAAGAAGAAGCAGATTATGAAAAACACGACTTATTTCCATGTTAAATTTTATGACTCAAGTCATGTGGTAAAGATTGCAAACCATGATAGTTAAATTATAATAGAATTGACTCAAATGTAAGACAGAAAGTTGCTATTTTTAAATGTATTTTTTAAATGAATATTTTAAGCTAATGTCAGGGTGGCACGGTGGTGTAGTGGCTAGCACTGTTGCCTCACAGCAAGAAGGTTCTGGGTTTGAGCACAGTGGCCGATGGGGGCCTTTCTGTGTGGAGTTTGCATGTTCTCCTCGTGTCTGCATGGGTTTCCAACGGGTGCTCTGGTTTCCCCCACAATCCAAAGACATGCAGGTTAGGCTAATTGGTGGCTCTAAATTGACCGTAGGTGTGAATGTGAGTAGTTGTTTGTCTCTATGTGTCAGCCCTGTGATGACCTGGCGACTTGTCCAGGGTGTACCCCGCCTCTCGCCCATAGTCAGCTGGGATAGGCTCCAGCTTGCCCATGACCCTGCACAGGATAAGCGGTTACGGATAATGGATGGATAGATGGAAGATAATGTCAGGTTTTGTGAAAGTAACTTTTATTACTTATCTGTTTTCACTAACGGAATCAATCAATCAAACAAACAAAAAACACATTAACTTAGTTGCATATAGTTAGTATTCGCAAATTTGCAAAATGTACCTAAACATGCTTTATTTAAAAATTGGATGGAGTTCATCTGCGAGGTAAAGATATCACCTCACTGTATATGAGTTTCTGCTTACTTCAGCAGAGAGAACCATTTTACTAAGGTAGGGCTGGAGGCGCTCATCCTCAAGGTTCATACTGCAGTCTTGTGGCTTATCTATTTTCAAAAGCACATATATAACTATAGCTGTAACTATATTGTTTAGAACAAGAAGGTCACAACCGAACAAGAATTGGTATGATTCTTGATATTTTTTTCTACAATAAAGAACCTGATTAAATGCTAATCTAAAATGATTGGATGCTAAAGTGAATAAATGTTAACCTGAGGCTATTCTGTTGATGTATAGGGTACAGTCGTTGGCGGAATGAGCGAGGGCACCTTCAAGATTTATAATGTGTATTTTGAAAGTCTAAGTAAAGATGATACTCAAGTAAAGTATAAATATGACACAAAAACACTTAGAGTAACAGAGTATAATTATTCAAATATTGTCCATCACTGCATATTAATTACTGTTTCATAGCTTAAATCAGAATGACTGAGCTGAAATTGTCAGGTGTTAAATACCTTTTTTGGAGAGAAAGACCCTATTTGGCATACTTTTGGAGCTGTTTTTATACTCTGAGTCACTTCATATGGCTACGGATAAAACAACATAAATAAACCCTTTAAAATTTCACAGCTGTCAGGGGTTTAGACTTCCACAGACATTCCCCATTCTCATAATTACATACTTTTTCTATTCCCTGTAGGAACTGAATAATTAACATAGATTACAGAATAATATGCATAGATCAGTACCTGAATAATGAGATGACAGAGTAAGGTGTCAATTAATAATAATACATTGCTATATTTGTAATATTAGTTCAGCATATTTGGGGTTAAAGCCAAACAAAAGCCAAAAAAAAAAAAAAAACTCCTTTATACTGACATAATATCCATACAAGGCACATTTGATTATTTGTTTGTTCATATTTGCACCCAGATACTGTGTACAGACTGTTTTTCTTTTAAAATAAAATGTCCCGGCGGCACGGTGGTGTAGTGGTTAGCACTGTCACCTCACAGCAAGAAGGTCCTGGGTTCGAGCCCCGTGGCCGGCGAGGGCCTTTCTGTGTGGAGTTTGCATGTTCTCCCCGTGTCCGCGTGGGTTTCCTCCGGGTGCTCCGGTTTCCCCCACAGTCCAAAGACATGCAGGTTAGGTTAACTGGTGACTCTAAATTGACCGTAGGTGTGAATGTGAGTGTGAATGGTTGTCTGTGTCTATATGTCAGCCCTGTGATGACCTGGCGACTTGTACAGGGTGTACCCCGCCTTTCGCCCATAGTCAGCTGGGATAGGCTCCAGCTTGCCTGCGACCCTGTAGAAGGATAAAGCGGCTAGAGATAATGAGATGAGATGAATAAAATGTCCCTGTGTGCTGCCATCTTATGCTCTCCAAAGTTCACGCTCTGAGTACAAATTACATGAGGGAATCCGAGATTGTGACATTTCTTACACACCACATGACTTACCGAGGCTGAGATCTAGTGGATACATCACTTCTACATTGTTGTAAACAATCCTGAAGATGCCCGAGTGTCAAGCAGTTGGATGTAAAAGTAAGTACGAAGGTCGCAAAGGGATCGTTTTTTTCAATCCCCAATCCTATAAAGGATATTACTTTAAAGCAGCAAAATGGCTGCATTTCATCACTTCCTGTATCACTGGAATCACTTTCACTGTTTGTTTCTTCCTCCCCAGGTTCATATTCTGGTTCAAAAATATACAGTTGAATTGCTTTTTGTTCAGGAACATTTTCCATGTTTGGACAGCAAAACTATGGAAAAAAAAAAGACAAAAAATTTCCGAGTCATTCGCTCTGTGTTACGAAGGCAAACAGTGTACTAGTGTGCAAGCTACGTCACAAGTGGACAGGTTTCAGTGCAGATGGCCACGCCCAGGTAAGCCTACTTTTAGCAATATCACAACTTTTAAAATGAATAAATTGTTGTTCTAAAGTTTTATTTTTAATTACAACATCTGGGTGGGGGGCACTTCAGGGCACTTGCCATAATTGGCACACGGAGTTTATTTTTTGGGTTTTGTTTGGCTTTAAGATCTGTGCTATCCTGAATAATACAACAACATGTTTATGCTGTGTTATGAACCAAACAGCAACAATGGACTAGCTGAACTCAACTGTTTGTTCCTCAAACCAGCAAGGCACATAAGGCGATACCACAAGGAAACAAGGCCTCGAGCAAGCAATGTTTTGAGTCTTGGTCCCGCCAGGGGTCAGAGGAACTTTTCCTTAAAGATAAGAGAGAGAGTAGGCGGAAAGGAGACATAAAGGAAAACATTGCGTCTCTTGGGAAGATTGTTTGCTTTGAAAATGTTGTAATTGTGATGTGAAATTGTTTAAAAGGAATACATGTTTTTAAGTGTGTGTGTGTGTGTGTGTGTGTGTGTGTGTGTGTGTGTGTGTGTGTGTGTGTGCGCAGCCTGTGATAAAGTTGGCAGGAAAACACAGCATGCTTAATTTTGTCAGAGTAGAATAATTAAACCTACTGTCCTCCTACTCAACTCCGTTCACTCTCCCTTTCTATGATACACTCTCTTTTACTGTCACACACAAAAAATCCAAGTGTTTAGTTCCATCACTTCCAGCGTCTCTTACCCAAATGATCAGAAAACAATCACTGAGGTTTTTAAGACTCCATACAATAATTTAGTACTGTTAGAATAACTTTTTTATAGGTAAAAAAATACATATCCTTTACTTATTATAGCCATGGGTGGAAAATACCAGTAATTGTACTTTGTTGCTATACTTGGTTACTATTTTCACATATTTGTACTTTACTACTGACTGTATTACTGTGTTATTGAAATTGAATACATGTACTTTTCCTGAATTAGATTCAAACTTACATTTTACTCCCTACATTTTAATTTTCACCTTTAATGACGTACTTGTTACAAATCTCATAGGTCTCTTTTTCTCTCATCCAGCCACTGACTGTATGCTACACATCAATCAAATGGGATCAGTGTAGCATTAATTCATTTCAATCATTAAGCAGCCTATCAAGTTCATCAATATAGAAAAATATATCAAGAATTGTGCCAATTCATCATATACAGTGACCTTCCTATGCTACACGATGTATTCCAATGCTAATCACTATAGCTGTCCGTGTGTGTCTAAAGATACCGTAGATAAGCCATAAGACTGCAGTGTTGAACTCGAGGATGAGCACATCTGGCGCTAACTCTGTAAAATATTTCAATAGGCTGAAGTAAGCAGTATAAAATAAAATGTTTCCTTTACCTCAGTAGACAGCATGAACTCTAAGTTAGCTTGTTCGCTTTGCTAATGCCAGGTTAGACTAACACTCATTCCAGTAGCTAACATACAGTAAATTTCCTGGATTCTAGCAAATGGTTAATATGGTGGTGGTGGTGGGGGGGAACACTATTTTCTGTATTTATTTACCAAAGTATTTTACTTCTGATTAATTTATTGTAAAACCTTGTATTGTTAGCCATGCATAGGACTAGCACACTTACAGAGATCATCTTAGATAAGTGATTAAAGTTACTTTTCACATGCAAACATGACATTAACTTAATTTCATCAGTTAAAAACTTTTACTTTTTAATACTTGGGCACATTTAAAACTAGCAAGTAATTTCTTTCTTTTAAACTTTCTCTTCAGTATACTTTTGGCTGGATACGTTCACTTTTCATTCAGTACTTTTCCACCCCTAATAATAGCTTATATTAATTAGGGAGGAGACTTATTTATCAGAAACACTTTATGCAACTACTATTTAATAAGTACAGTGGAGGAAATAATTATTTGATCCCTTGCTGATTTTGTAAGTTTGTCCACTGACAAAGAAATGAACATTCTATAATTTTAATGGTAGGTTTATTTTAACTGTGAGAGACAAAACATCAAAAAGAAAATCCAGAAAATAACTTCATATAAAAGATATAAACTGATTTGCATTTCTTTGAGTGAAATAAATATTTGAACCCTCTAGCAAACAAGACTTAGTATTTGGTGTCAAAACCCTTGTTGGCAAGCACAGCGGTCAGACGTTTCTTGTAGTTGATGACCAGGTTTGTCAGGAGGACTTTTGGTCCACTCCTCTTTGCAGATCATCTCTAGATCATTAAGGTTTTGAGGCTGTCGCTTCGCAACTTGGAGCTTCAGCTCCTTCCATAGGTTTTCTATGGGATTAAGGTCCGGAGACTGGCTAGGCCACTCCATGACCTTAATGTGCTTCTTCTTGAGCCACTCCTTTGTTGCCTTGGCTGTATGTTTTGGGTCATTGTCGTGCTGGAAGACCCATCCACGACCCATTTTCAGTGTCCTGGCAGAGGGAAGGAGGTTGTCACTCAGGATTTTACGGTACATGGCCATGCCCATTCTTCCGTTGATGCGGTGAAGTAGTCCTGTGCCCTTAGCAGAGAAACACCCCCAAAGCATAATGTTTCCACCTCCATGCTTGACAGTGGGGATGGTGTTCTTCTGGTCATAGTCAGCATTTTTCTTCCTCCAAACACGGCAAGTTCAGTTAATGCCAAAGAGCTCGATTTTGGTCTCATCTGACCACAGCACCTTCTCCCAATCACTCTCAGAATCATTCAGGTGTTCATTGGCAAACTTCAGACGGGCCTGCACATGTGCCTTCTTGAGCAGGGGGACCTTGCGGGCACTGCAGGATTTTAATCCATTACGGCGTAATGTGTTACCAATGGTTTTCTTGGTGACTGTGGTCCCAGCTGCCTTAAGATCATTAACAAGCTCCTCCCGTGTAGTTCTAGGCTGATCTCTCACCTTTCTCATGATCATTGATACCCCATGAGGTGAGATCTTGCATGGGGCCCCAGACCGAGGTCGATTGATGGTCATTTTGTATTTCTTCCATTTTCGAACTATTGCACCAACAGTTCTCTCCTTCTCACCCAGCTTCTTGCTTATGGTTTTGTAGCCCAGTCCAGCCTTGTGCAGCTCTACAATCTTGTCCCTGATATCCTTAGACAGCTCTTTGGTCTTGCCCATGTTGGAGAGGTTGGAGTCTGATTGATTGATTGATTGATTGATTCTGTGGACAGGTGTCTTTTATACAGGTGTCAATTTAAGACAGCTGTCTTTAATGCAGGTGACGAGTTGATTAGGAGTGTCTAACTGGTCTGTGGGAGCCAGAACTCTTAATGGTTGGTAGGGGATCAAATACTTATTTCTCATCTCATCTCGTTATCTCTAGCCGCTTTATCCTGTTCTACAGGGTCGCAGGCAAACTGGAGCCTATCCCAGGTGACTACGGGCGAAAGGCGGGGTACACCCTGGACAAGTCGCCAGGTCATCACAGGGATGTGTTCTACCCTGTTATGTATTTAAAAAAAGTGCAAGGTTTGTGCAGCAATACTTGGTGCAAATATATTTTAATTTTATGTTATGTACAGGTAAAAATGTTGTACGAGTAAGAGCAGATGCGTAAGCTGTGGGAGTAAAAAATGAAAGTGAAAAAGTGAAAACTATCACAGAAGGTAATGCGAGGGAACAACATAGTGTAGTAATGGTAAAGGTTACCAAACTGAAACAATTAAGTAAGTACAGTTAAGAATTCATGTCAGGTTTTTTTGGTCTGTTATATAATGATCCAGAATTCACTTGAAAATAAATGATTATTGAGAACTTCATATCTAGGTGGCACGGTGGTGCAGTGGTTCGCACTGTTGCCTCACAACAAGCAAGTTCTGGGTTTGAACCTGCCAACTGAGTGGAGTCTTTCTGTGTGGAGTTTGCATGTTCTCCTTGTGCCTGGTTGGGTTTCCTCCTGGTGCTCTGGTTTCCTCCCACTGTCCAAAGACATGTGCATTAGATGCATTTGGCGACTCTAAGTTGCCCCTAGGTGTGAATGTGAATGGCTGATTGTCTCTCTGTGTTAGTCCTATGATACAGGTTGGTGACCTGTCCAGGGTGTACCCCGCCTCTAACCCGAACTCAGGTGGAATTGGCTCCAGCTCACTCATGACTTGCAATGGATAAGCAGTATAGAAAATGAATGAACAAACTTCATATCCAAGTATGGCTCATAGGACCAAGTACCACTGTACACTTGGTATTGTTTTCCACATTATTTACTATGCACTACATATTTGCTAACTTATGCATGGAGTTCATACAAAAATAAAAAACAAAACTCCAAAACTAGTGGCACCCTTTAAGGGCAAATGTAATATTACAAAATAAATATAACACAAAACAAATTTAATTTTCCACTCAAACAGTCAGATTAATTAGCTGTAATTAGCCAGGAGTGGAGCACTGACAAATAAGGAGGATGGTGAGCTAGGCAAAAAGGGCCAGTTTCAAGATTGGTTTCAGAATTATACAGTTAAGTTAATTCTTAATATGATCAAATTTTAAATCTTGACCCAACTATCAGACTATCAGATCCCACCTCCATGACAACAAACTGGAAGCTTTGCAAGAAACAAGCCTTTCCTGAGAACATCTCGTAAATTGCAGCTCCTGAACATTCTCACTCGTCATTCAAACTATGACTGGAATCAGGTGTTGTGGCCAAATAAAAACCAAACTGAAATAATTGGCCATCAGCATGTTTGGTAAAGAATGGGCAGTGCATACATGAAAATCCTCCAAAACCACTGTACAATATAGTCACTGAGGCTTTGGGGCTGTTTTGCAACTAGTGGTCCACAGGATCTCATGAAGATTGATAGCGGCAGATATTTTGTCAAGAGGTTACGACTTGGCTATAGAGAGATCTCTTAAGGACTATATCCAAATCAACACAGAAATGGTTGAGGGGCATAAAATCAACGTTTTACGATGTCAGTCTCTGTCTGCAGACTTGAATTATTGAAAATATGTGGTCTGAATTGAGAAGAGTGCAAGCTAAAGAATTTATAGTAACTAGAAGAGTTCTGTGGTGGTGGTGGTGGTGGGGGTTCCAAGTAGAACATATTTGAGAGCATACAGTACTTATCCAAATGGACACTTAATGGACATTAAAACTATACAAATATGATTTAAAAAGCCACTGCTGCTCAATCTGCTTTACACAAAACATCTCATTTTATAGAGATGTGCCTCTGTTTTTCACCACCTGTTCCTCCTTGTTAAAATGCATAAAAAATTATGCATTTCAATAGGTGTTGATTATAGGACAGTAGTCAATGTTACCCTTTCTGCAGATTCAGAATGATTTTAATGCAAGTCGAAAAATGTTTTGGGGATTGATGAGTTGGGACCGTATCTGACATTTGACCCCAGCCCAGCCTTACATCATCTCTTTATGCTTAAAACATCATCTCATTCATCTCATTATCTCTAGCCGCTTTATCCTTTTACAGGGTCACAGGCAAGCTGGAGCCTATCCCAGCTGACTACGGGCGAAAGGCGGGGTACACCCTGGACAAGTCGCCAGGTCATCACAGGGCTGACACATAGACACAGACAACCATTCACACTCACATTCACACCTACGGTCAATTTAGAGTCACCAGTTAACCTAACCTGCATGTCTTTGGACTGTGGGGGAAACCGGAGCACCCGGAGGAAACCCACACGAACAACATGCAAACTCTGCACAGAAAGGCCCTCGTCGGCCACGGGGCTCGAACCCGGGCCTTCTTGCTGTGAGGCGACAGCGCTAACCACTACACCACCGTGCCGCCCCGCTTAAAATATCACATATTATATTAATTTTGGCTCATTTGGTTCCAGGACCTTGACTTTATTTGCCCTCTTAGGTCTGATTTATTTGGAAAGTAATGCAAAGTACAGGCATACACACTTGTTAGTTTTTACACTAATTACTATGTAGTCAGCTTGACTATTGAAGCAGACATTATTTGTAATTACCGCACTATTAAACAGTAGGTAGTTACCGTAAAATAAAGTGCTACCGGATTATCAGAGTTCAACGGCCTTCCAGGAAAAACTCTTTCATATGGAGAAAATGGGGCGGCACGGTGGTGTAGTGGTTAGCGCTGTCGCCTCACAGCAAGAAGGTCCTGGGTTCGAGCCCTGGGGCCGGCGAGGGCCTTTCTGTGTGGAGTTTGCATGTTCTCCCCGTGTCCGCGTGGGTTTCCTCCAGGTGCTCCGGTTTCCCCCACAGTCCAAAGACATGCAGGTTAGGTTAACTGGTGACTCTAAATTGACCGTAGGTGTGAATGTGAGTGTGAATGGTTGTCTGTGTCTATGTGTCAGCCCTGTGATGACCTGGCGACTTGTCCAGGGTGTACCCCGCCTTTCGCCCGTAGTCAGCTGGGATAGGCTCCAGCTTGCCTGCGACCCTGTAGAAGGATAAAGCGGCTAGAGATAATGAGATGAGATGAGATGAGATGGAGAAAATGATGACTGAATAAGGACAACACTACAGGCTGCAGTGTAAGACATTTTATACACCAAAGAAAGTTTAAAGCAACCTAATTCTACATTAATGAGAGATAAAAATGGAGGCCCAGGATTACACTGGTATAGTGATAACTGTAACTACTACAGGAAGAAATGTGAGTGAAAGAGGACGGAGAGGGAAGCAAATAAGAGTGTTCATAGGATTGGAAGAAAAATGGGGAATGAGAACTGAGCGACCTCTCTTACTTGTCGCCACATACCCTGTTGTGTGTGTGTGTATGTATGTATATATGTATGTGTGTGTGTGTGTGTGTGTGTGTGTGTGTGTGTGCTTTCTGGCCAGGCCCCTGCTTTCGTCTCTGCTCTGATTGTTGCTCTGCGGTAGTGTGAGGAATGCTTTGCATTCTGTCTCTCCAGGGGAAGCGAGAAATTTCCCCCTCCCTTACCATATACATGGCACATAGACACACACATACACACACACACAAAGATTGAGAAACAAGAAGATATTTCACTAGGTTAAAGCCATATAATGGTGTCAGCTGTGCAAAAGTTATGTTTAGCTTTCTCTTCATGCCATCATTCATCCATCATATACAACCCAAAAAAGTTTCCAGAAAAGTTGTGACACTGTGTGAAGCATAAATAAAAACAGAATGCCATGATTTGCAAATCATGGAAACCCTATAATTCATTGAAAGTAGTACAAAGACAGCATATGAAATGTTGAAACTGAGAAATCTTATTCTTTATATATATATATATATATATATATATATATATATATATATATATATATATATATATTTGATGTCAGCAACATGTTTCAGAAAAGTTGGGACAGGGGCAACAAAAGACTGAAAAAGTAATGTTATATGCAATGTTAAACAAAAACTAATTTGGTTAGTTGGTGACAAGTCAGTAACATGATTGGGTATAAAAAGAGCATCCCAGAGAGGCGGAGTGTTTCAAAAGTAAAGATGGCGAGGGGTTCACCGCTCGGTGAAAGACTGCATGGGCAAACAGTGCAATAATTTAAGAATAACGTTCCCCAGTGTAAAATTGCAAAGAATTTGTGGATCACATCATCTATGGTACATAAAATCATTAAAAGATTCAGAGACTCTGGAGAAATCTCTGTATGCAAGAGACAAGGCTGGAAACTGACACTGGATGCCTTTGATCTTCAGGCCATCAGGAGACACTGCATTAAAAACAGATACAATTCTGTATCAGAAGTCACTGCATGGACTCAGGAACACTTCAGAAAACCATCATCTGTGAACACAGTTTGTAACTGGATCCACAAATGCTAGTTAAAACCATATATGAACAATATCCAGAAACACTACTGCCTTCTCTAGACCTGAGCTCATTTATGATGGACTGAGCCAAAGTGGAAAACTGTCCTGTGGTCTGATGAATCGAAATGTGAAATTCTTTTTAGAAATCATGGACACCACGTCCTCCAGGCGAAAGAAGAGAGAGACTTGTTATCAGTGCACAGTTTATAAGCCAGCTTCTGTGATGGTATGAGGGTGCATTATTGCATATGACACGGGTAGCTTGCACATCAGGGAAGGCATCATTAATGCTGAATGATATATACACGTTTTGGAGCAATGTGCTGTCATGCAGCTGACGTCTTTTTCAGGGAAGGCCCTGCTTTTTTCAACAAGACATTACAGGCATTTAGCAGACACTTTTATCCAGAGCGATGTACAAGTTCAACAATTTTTAAAAATCTAATCTGCATGTCTTTGAAATGGGAGGAAGCCCTCACAGACACAGGGAGAAAATGCAAGCTCCACACAGAAAGGTCCCCATCGACTGTGAGGTTTGAATCTGGAACCTTCTTGCTGTGAGGCAACAGTGCTAACTACTGCACCACCAAGACAATGCCAAACTGCATTCTGCATGTATTACAAGTGCATGGCTCCGTGTTAAAAGAGTCTGGGTGCTAAACTGGCCTGCCTGCAGTCCAGACCTGTCATCTATCGAAAACAGTTTGTACATTATGAAATGAAAAATACAACAAAGGAGACCCCGAACTGTTGAGCAACTGAAATTGTATCAGGCAAGAATGGGACAATATTTCACTTTCAAATCTACAGCAGTTGGTCTCCTCAGCTCCCAAACATTTGCAGATTGTTGTTAAAAGTAGAGGTGACGCAACACAGTGGTAAATATGCTCCTGTCCCGACTTTTTGGAAATTTGTTGCTGATATCAAATTCAAAATGAGCATATATTTTTCAAACAACAATAAAATTTCTCAGTTTCAACATTTGATATGTTGTCTTTGTCCTATTTTCAATGAAATATAGAGTTTCCATGATTTGCAAATCATCACATTCTTTTTTCATTTATGTTTTACAGAGAGTCCCAACTTTTTTGGAAACGGCGTGGTAAAACATTGTGAATATGTTTAGCGCTAAACATCTGATATCATAATTGAGCTAGCTGAATGCTGAAATTAACTTAATTAAATAATTTAATTAACTTCAAGTTCAGTGAAAGATTTAGACATATTTTTGGCAAGTAGGTCACAAGGAAAATGTACTGTATGGGAATGCTCATAATAGAAGTCACACATCTGACTCCTGTAATTAGTTCATTTGTGCCATAGATTTTGGATTCGGGCAGCACGGTGGTGTAGTGGTTAGCGCTGTCGCCTCACAGCAAGAAGGTCCGGGTTCGAGCCCCGTGGCCGGCGAGGGTCTTTCTGTGCGGAGTTTGCATGTTCTCCCCGTGTCCGTGTGGGTTTCCTCTGGGTGCTCCGGTTTCCCCCACAGTCCAAAGACATGCAGGTTAGGTTAACTGGTGACTCTAAATTGACCGTAGGTGTGAATGTGAGTGTGAATGGTTGTCTGTGTCTATGTGTCAGCCCTGTGATGACCTGGCGACTTGTCCAGGGTGTACCCTGCCTCTCGCCCATAGTCAGCTGGGATAGGCTCCAGCTTGCCTGCGACCCTGTAGAACAGGATAAAGCGGCTAGAGATAATGAGATGAGATGAGATTTTGGATTCGACAGCTCTCATAAATCAACCATTTTTTTAAAAAGATGAAGTTGGATGGAAGCGTTAAATGTTAATCATGAGTATATTTTCAATACAGTTATTTTCATGAAGTATAAAGATTCAGGTTGTGGATTCACAGGCGGTTACATGTCACTGCGGCAGTCAGACAAAAGGGCACCTCCGCTAACAACAGAGTCTGAAACTGTGCTAATCAGCCCCTGGAGGTATACAGGAAGAGTGAAAGAACAGGTATAGTGTGTGAGTGTGTGTGTGTGGGGGGGGTATTTCAGTTTTTCTGTTTTTCCTTCTTCAAATTACAATCTACGGTTGTTTAAAGCCATTTATGTGATTTTGGTTGTTGCCTTTGATCCATTAAAAAGTAGGTAATATAATTAACACACTCAAATGTCACAGGATTCTTTTCAGAATCCTCTCCAGAGTTTGTTTCATTCTTTCCAGAGTTTGTTTCTCTGGCGAAGTCCTGACAGGGTAGGGTTAGGAGCCCAAGAGCCCTACAGAGGGCTTTCATATCAGAAACATTTTGGAAGGTATACTGGTAATTAATCAAGCAACCCTTGAAGAACTCTTTAAAAATATATATTTTCATTTAAAAGAACATTATCAGAGCCTTACGTTAGTCACAACATCCAGAAAAGTCGACAGATTGAGTGTCCTAGGAACCGAGAGGTTATGTTCTCGAAAAGTTCTGCTAACCTAAAATTATTCCACCCAGCACTCCTCCTAAGTGTGTTTATGTAAAGGGGAAAGAACTTCTATGAAGACTTTAAGGAGGAGAGCCGAGGTTATTATATGGTGTATAGTTTACAGAGTTTGTGTGTGTGTGTGTATGTGTGTGTGAGAGAGAGTGGGAGGATGTGCTCAGCATGGGTTGAGCACTCTTGGAGAACGTGCTTTATATCACAAGTAATTGCATGTGATTCTCCTTCTAACTTCAAAGCGTGCAGCATTACAGTTCAGGGGTCGGAGGCCAGACCACTACCAAAGCGTTCCCCAATTTCCTGTCCCTCGCTGGCTTCGAGCAAGACAAGAGGCCCAGTGGTCTCGGAGCAGAGATGAGACATATCTGCACCTTGACCCTACTGAAGGACAAATCCAAAAGGAAAAAAATAGCTAAATGTCAGGTTTCTCATCTTTTCCCTCAGCATTCAAAAGCAATCCCTTAGCCTTTTTAGTTACGTTTTCTAAATGTTTAAGATCTCAGGATGCAGGAATTTGTGATAAGAGTAAAAAAAAAAATCCTACTGAAGGAGAAAATTCATTTGTTTTCAGAACCTAATCCCTGTGGAATGAGCCACCAGTGATAAAAATAAAAAGGATAATAATCTTCAAATCCACGATAAAACATACAGCTCTTACAGTAATTCATTAAGATACAGCAAATAAACTACATCATTAAGATACAGCTTTATGACTCCTTAACCCTCTTACATCTGCAGGAAATATCCAATCTTTTTTCTATTAGTTTCATTTAATAGTTAATAAATCATATACTTCAAAATGAATAACTGAATAAAAGGATAAAAGTGTATCCAGGATTTATTGTTCCTTGATTAATTTTATTCTGGGTTTTTTTATAAAGATTTTAAATGATTTCTACTTTCTTTTTCCTATACTTACATTTCTTTGTCTATTGATGTTACATTGCAATGATGTTGATTGTCCGTGTAATATTAAGTGAAGCTACCTTGTGGTCATTTTAAAGTAAAATGGATTGGAGTTGGTTTGAATTTTCTCCAGTCCAGGTCAGATTTACTTTCCTTTTAATTAAATAGGAAATTACATTTTAAAATTTATGCAGAAGGTTTACAGAGTCACACTAATTTTCAATTGTTGTTTGAACATCTACATTTATTTGCTGTCATTTTTTGTTGCCGTTGTTGTTTAAATTTGCTGTCAAGGTTTCTCTAGTGAAAGAAAACAGACATCAGGTAAAAGATGAATACTGCTTTTTGGTCAGTTGTCTAATATTTCCCAGAAGTGGTTTATCAATATGTTCTAGATATGTCAAGGAATGATAAGACAAATCTTTGAGCATGGGTTCTGTCCCTTGTCACGTCACACGATATACAACATTATATATGATGTCTCAGAGCGTCATTTTCCCTTCACATCAGATAGAGTCAGCTAAATCTCCCCATCTCTTACCCCCCCTTCTCTTCCTGACATCTCTCCCTGACATTCCCATTTGAATCATTTCCCGTTTTCCTGTGCCTCTGTCAGTGACACAGAGCAACAATTGTTAATTGTCAGTAAGATAAGAGCATGCACAGACATTAGGTGCCCAAGAAGAGACCAATAGAAAAAGAAAAGTCTCAAAGGACCAACCAAGGATCAGCTTCTCTCTTTTTGATCTAGCCATAAAATAAACAGTTATTCCACAAAATCAAGTCATACATGAGCTGATAAGCGACGAGGCGCGTAGCACCGAGTTGGCTAAAAGCCATGTACGACGAGATTGAGTGGAATAACTGTTTTATTCTATCCACATTCACTGGATTTTGAGAAACAGAACATTTTTATTTTTATTTTTTTGCAAATTCGATAAATAAAATCTTTGTACAAAACGTCTGACAAAATTATTTCCACTTACAATGTAAACAAACCGGCGAAATGACAGTAGAAATTTGTGAAAAATGCTATAATAATAATTTCTTCAAAAATAAAAAAAGATATGCTCTTAACTAGTCTGGTTAACACCAGACCATATCACAAGTGAAATATGGTCTGGAATCCGCCTATTGAATTTCTCGTAGGGGAGGTGTGGTTTACGATTGTCAACGGCCGATTGGACGTTGCGAATGTCTATCATTTGGCGTATACGTAGCCCATGGCCAATCATGGCAGTTGTACCCGGTGACATAGTTAGAGCGACGAAGAAGACGAAGAGGCAAAGAAGAGAAGGAAAGAGAAAGAGAAGGCAAAACAAAAATAGGAAAACAATGGCACCGAACTTATTTCACTTGTGATATGGTCTGGTGTTAACCAGACTAATTCAGAACAGTGTCTAAAGCTTGATCGAAAGTTTGGTTCGTATCGCTCACCGCCATGTTAAATGTGATCTGTAAACAGTCCCAAATAAACTACAAGCTTCCGTTTGTCGAGTAGTACGCGTCACCGTCTTTCCACCCTCCCCACTCTCTGATTGGCTCCCTAACTCAGGCGAGCCTTTAGACCATAGTTTCCATGCTGTCTTTTCAGATCGGAACGATTGTGCAAAGCAGCATGGGATTTCCCAGGCTAGCTCTTAACATCAAATATTTTTATTCCATATTTTATTGCTTTTTGTCTTCAAGTAGAGTTTTTATTTCGTCCTTGGTTGGTTCAGCCATAGACATATAAACATAGATGCCGCATTCTGCGTAGAATCATACGTCATCCTCGCCGCCATATTGGATGTGGCAAAGTGGAGATTCTTCAACCGTCTCTGGTATAGCGTCTAGACAGTAGCCGAGAATAAAGATGCCTCATTCATGTGCTGCATTTAACTGTACCAACAGGTTTACCGTCCAAACGAGATCACATGGAATTACCTTTCACAGGTGAGACTGGAAAAATACTTTTCATTGTATTTGGTCATTATAACGTAATTTTACGAACAGATTTTCCTGACTTTGTGGCTAATATGAAGTCTCGTGCATAATAGCCGCTCGGTGAAACCTGTCTCCAAACAACGAAGTATTTCCTTCGTAACTACGCTGATTGTTGTTAGTTGCTTAGCTAACTTTTCACATACTATGTAGGTTTCCCAAAAATAAAGCCATGAAAAAGCAGTGGGAGACAGCTGTGCGACGGGAAGGGTTTTCTGCTACTCCGTCATCCGGAGGATTTTGACAGAACAGGTCAGACAGTCAGGATCAGAGAGAGAGCTGTTCCTTCAGTCTTCAGTTTCCCAGCTCATCTCCACCGGGTAGGTGTATAGTTATAAGCGGTGAGAATTAGATAATACAGTGCCACACTATGATGAACATTTTTGAACGTATGATGAATGTTTTTAACTTTTCTGAATGTGAAGGAATCAGTGATGTATTTTGTTTTGGTATGATGTTAGAACCTGGCCGAACTCAGTTTGGCGCTCATTCAGCTCACTTTATTCAACGAGAGTAGGTCTGTGTGGTGACTCAATAAATAAAACAGTACATTTTTATTTTCATTCACTATTTCCAGTTTTTCCACTATTTCCATCATTTATCATATTCAGTCTTGTAGGTTGGTTATTGTGGCCTCAGGTTTTGGTAGCTTGCTACGGTATGCTGACTGATTAGCTTACCTGAGCTATCTATCGCGTATCTGTCGCTAGTTTGCAGTGTACAGGGTATTTCGCACACTATTTATAACCATCACATTAAAAGTTATATGTGTTGTCTTGATGCCTGTTTGTTTCCCAAATATATACGTGTGTGTCTTAATGGGTGAATAAAAGGCATCGAGTTAAATATTATTGTAGAAAGGGGCTTTATGAAGTTCAGTCCATTTACTTGCATTGGTTTACGGGGAAGATTTGCCACATCAAATATGGCGGACACTCTGACGTATCCCAGCAACGGGCCACCAGCTCAATGCGGCGTCTATGTTTATATGTCTATGGGTTCAGCAACACACTCCGCCATTTTCCTCCTCTACTTCTTTAGGGGTTTTTTGGTGGTTGGCAAACCAATTTAACAGTGCATTACCACCACCAACTGGGCTGGAGTGTGGAAAAGGAGATATTGGGGGGGATATATATTCTTTTAGCTATTTCTCTTTCTTTTAAATACTTGATAACAAAGTGATATATCTGACTTGATGCGCTCTGCCATTTTGTTTTTCTCTACTCACAGTATATAAGCTGATATCCTAGTAGTAGAGTAGCCAATCAGAGCGCATGATTGCTCATATCCAATGAATGTGGATAGAATAATAAGGTTTCGAGGTGTGCATACATTACCAAGGAATAGTTTTTATTCCATTAACTATATTTCCAGAACAAGGTAGAAGGACAACCCATTGTGAAATATTTCTCTCATCATTTTTTGGATGAATAATAGCCTATTTAGACCCAGTTTACTTCCAGTTACCTGCTACCTGCTCTCCCCTGTCACATGTATTAGCCACCACCATAATAGTTACCTTAATGATAGCTAGACTACAAGAGAACTTGGCTAATACTGACAGTTTTAACCAAACAATATAACAATCACTTTAATGTTGGATAGTTTGCTAGACAGCTTGACTAATGTCTCAATCTGTGATTATGAACATTACAAGGAGGGAAAGGGAACCAAAAATTTCGTTGAACGTAATAAACAAATGCAAACAAACAAATTAACTTAAAATTGTTCCAGAGTGAAAATATACTTTTCAAATAAGCTTTTTAGTTACTTCTTCATTATGGACTCGGATAGTACTATGATACAGAGATACAGAGCTGTACAAATGACTGCAGTCAAAAGTCAGTAGCTAAAGGTTAAGGGCTAAACGTCTATTTTGCTATCAGAGATGGACTGGACTCCAGACAGGAAGAGGTTTGTGCACTGGGAAGGGGTTGTTCACACTGCTCAAGACATAATCACACGTACATGAGAGCAAAGATACAATGTGCAAGTGCCTGCAGTCACGTCTCTCTTAAGTGTGCATTACTTTTATCTGTCTGGCGTGCACACACACACACACACACACACACACACACACACACACGGGTTACAAATGCTGTAAAGTCATGCCATATTTATGTCCATCACTTTTACTACAATCATGTTCAGTTTCTGACAGTATTAACGTGATTAACCTCAGTGACTGATATAACATAAAACAGTAAATGTAACTTTGATACCCAAAAATGGTAGTGCTGGCAAAACTCAAATTTACTTTGCCTTAAGCTGGAGTAGACCCTGCTATGAGACTTAGATTAATATATACACTCATGAAGAAACACCCTTCCACCCCCCACTCACACACACACACACACACACACACACACACACACACACACACACACACACACACACATGTGCAGTTCTGGTGCTCCAGATCATGGCTTCATGGTCCATGTCACGGCTCATAGCATAGATTGACTATGACATATGAATGTGGAGCAGCCCTAATTTAGGTGGCCATGTTTTTAAACCCATAATGGCTGCACTATAAGAGCTAAAAGAGCCAGGCGGAGACACTCCAGAGCACTGCAAGCTAGACAATATTTCCTAACCTTCGTGTCGTATCAAATATGAAAAGCCAATCTGTTCTTTGTACATAACTGTGTAAACTGGAGTCATAATTTTATTATTACATTAATATGTGTCTCAGGGAGGACAGAAAGATTATGGACGCTTCTAAATATGATTCAATTATATTTGAATTTAAAAAGAGAAAGAGCCCTTGAGTAACTGCAGTGTAGTTCAGTAATAATTGTAAAGATCATAAAATTTGCAGTAGGTTTCCAGAGAAACAGGATGTTTTGGACAATTGTCCTTCATCACCCTGTGGGTTTCATGTCCTACGGCCTCCAGAAGCATTTCACTTCCACAGTTGAGGAAGGACGTTTGTGCTGGATAGCATGTTTTGTTTAATGAACGTGAATGGCTAAAGTGGAATTCTACTCAGCCATTAGAAGTACGGTACAGACAGGTACAAATGGGGGCAGCCATGGCCTGATGGTTAGAGAAGTAGCCTTGGGCCTACAGGGTTGCTGGTTTGATTCCTGGGACTGTCAGGAAAAATATGAGGGGAGCTGAGTGAATGAACAGCACTTTCCCCTCCCTCTGTATCATGGCTGAAGTGCCCTTGAGCAAGGCACCTAACCGCCAACTGCTCCCCAGGTGCTGTCATATCGCTGCCCACTGCTGTGTGTGTGTTCGCTGCTTCAGCTGGGTTAAATGCAGAGGAGGAATTTCACTGTGCTTGAGTGTACATGTGACAAATAAAGACTTCTTTAAAATTAAATCAAACAACAACAACAAAGTATCTCAGTAAGGTTTTGGGCCACCAAAATTCCCTTGAACAGCTTCAACACCCAGTTCTCAGGAACTGTAATGGAGGAATTAATACCATTCTTCCACTGATGTTCTTTCACTTAGTTATTCCTTCACTTAGTGTCTTGATGATAGCGCTGTCCAAAAAATCAGGCCAAAATCTCCCATAGGCTTTCAAATGGGCTGAGATCTGGTGACTCTGAAGGCCATAGCATATGACTTACATCATTTTCATCCTCATTAAACCATTCTGTCAGTCCTCATGGCCTGTCGAAGGGGGCAGGGTCATACTGGAAAAGGTCCACTCCTATCAGGATAGATGTTTTATATCACAAAACAAAGATGATCAGTAAGTAGAACTTTGTTTTAATTTGCAGCGACTCTTCTCTCTAAGGGGATAAATGGACCCAAAGCAAAAATTTTATTTTATCCAACGTGACCTAAAAAGAAAGCAGACTCATTAAAGGAGCTGAGGGTGAAACTTGAGTTTCCAACAACCAGCCAACAAAGTAAGATAGTTGTAGGAATGCCATGGAGGTCCACACTGAAAACTAAACACAAGGGTTAGGGGTAGTACGTGGTGGTAATCAGGAGTGATACACAGTGGTCACAGTGCAGCAGGTCACAATACAAATGATACAGTCAATAGCATGAAGTCAAAAAGGCTAACGTGCAACAGATTAAGTAATAAACGTAACCATGAGCAACAAACTTATTAAAACAGGGTGTGTAATAATTTACAGTCATTTTGTCATTAAGTAATTCATCAGTATTCATTACTATTAGGCTTGGTGTTGAAACACAGAAAGGGTAGCAAATGTCACTTACAAAGCCTTCCCCAACGGAAAAAAAACAGCTTACACTACCGTTCAAAAGTTTGGTGTCACCCAGACAATTTTGTGTTTTCCATGAAAAGTCACACTTTTATTTACCACCATAAGTTGTAAAATGAATAGAAAATATAGTCAAGACATTTTTCTGGCCATTTTGAGCATTTAATCGACCCCACAAATGTGATGCTCCAGAAACTCAGGCCAAGTTTACACTAGACCGTATCTGTCTCGTTTTCTTCGCGGATGCACTGTCCGTTTACATTAAAACGCCTGGAAACGCCGGGAAACGGGAATCCGCCAGCGTCCACGTATTCAATCCAGATCGTGTCTGGTCCGGTGCTGTGTAAACATTGAGAATACGTGGATACGCGGATACGCTGTGCTGAGCTCTAGCTGGCGTCGTCATTGGACAACGTCACTGTGACATCCACCTTCCTGATTCGCTGGCGTTGGTCATGTGACGCGACTGCTGAAAAACAGCGTGGACTTCCGCCTTGTATCACCTTTCATTAAAGAGTATAAAAGTATGAAAATACTGCAAATACTGATGCAAATACTGCCCATTGTGTAGTTATGATGGTCTTTAGGCTTGCCATCCTTCCACTTGCAAGTGGTAAGTGACTTGCGCACAGCGGCTCAGTCCCGAATCACTGCTCGTGCACTACACTCGCGCGCTCTGTGAGCTGCGCAGGGCCGGAGTGCGCACCCTCCAGAGGGCACTCGCTGTTCAGGGCGGAGTGATTTGGAGCGCAGCCGCTGAGGAGGAAGCGATGAGCCGCACTGACACATTTCAACTTACGTGCCGAATTAGTCATGTGATTAGCGTATCCGTGTATTGGCGTTGCTGTGTGCACGCTAATCATTTTTAAAAACGTTAATCTGATGATCCGCTGATACGGTCTAATGTAAACCCCACCTCAATCTGCTCAAAGGAAGGTCAGTTTTATAGCTTCTCTAAAGAGCTAAACTGTTTTCAGCTGTGCTAACATGATTGTACAAGGGTTTTCTAATCATCCATTAGCCTTCTGAGGCAATGAGCAAACACATTGTACCATTAGAACACTGGAGTGAGAGTTGCTGGAAATGGGCCTCTATACACCTATGGAGATATTGCACCAAAAACCAGACATTTGCAGCTAGAATAGTCATTTACCACATTAGCAATGTATAGAGTGGATTTCTGATTAGTTTAAAGTGATCTTCATTGAAAAGAACAGTGCTTTTCTTTCAAAAATAAGGACATTTCAAAGTGACCCCAAACTTTTGAACGGTAGTGTATATGTAGTGTAATATGTAGTATAATGTAATACAATGTCTAATCTTTAATATAATATATTAAGGCTTAATGTATCAACATCATAAAATCGATCATTTTAGATATTAGCCCATGTGTGCAGAAATTCTGGTCCACTACCCAAAATGACTTTTTAAAAACTTCTTCTATATATTCAGGATGACATCTTGTTAATGAAAGACATGAAGCTGAATCACTACCGCTTTTCTATTTCCTGGCCAAGGATCCTACCCGCTGGAATTAAGTGTAAGACGTTTCAAAAAAGTAATCTACCAAAATAACTTTACCACGAAATCTTGAATAATTACAGACAGGTTGTTCTGTTTAATAGCTGAGCACATCAATGAGAAGGGAATACAGCACTATGACAATCTCATCAATATGCTCCTGGAGAATCAGATCACACCCATTGTAACCCTTTATCATTGGGATTTACCTCAGGTGAGTATTACAGGGAGTTTAGGGATCCCTATTTTAAAAATGAAGCTTTCTTATTCAAGGTTAATAACTGTAGTACTCAGATTCTAGAAAAAGATTCAGAGATTATTTCTTTAGCCTTTATCCTGTGCATAACCCATGGTGGGAATGTGCATCGCCGTATTGTCTGGGAATGGACATGGGCCTCTATACACCTATGGAGATACTGCACCAAAAACCAGACATTTGCAGCTAGAATAGTCATTTACCACATTAGCAATGTATAGAGTGGATTTCTGATTAGTTTAAAGTGATCTTCA